>NC_092170.1:31536612-31786612 GCF_045791955.1 Oncorhynchus clarkii lewisi
ATGAATTATTGATACAGTAGTCTATATATTGAAGTATAGGCTTTAGACTAAACAGGGCTCTTAGGCCTACAGCTCGATGGTGGTTATACAAGGATGCTATACCAAGCCTACTAATGATAACGACATTACTTAATAATATTATTATTATAATAATGATCATAATTGTAATAACAATAAGGAGATCAAGAAAAATGGGGGCATAGGAGCAAGAGCTGCATGCATATGTGTGACAAACAGGAGCTGTTAGATTACAATATCTTTGTCTGTTTGGTACACTGTAAACAGCACTAAATACATTCGTCTGTACTAATGAGAGAGAAAAAGTATAGTCTTTACAGCATAGTAAAGACTAAAAACGCCTGAGTGTGTGAAATTGCTTTATCCAACATTTTGCTGTTGCATGAGGCTTGGTGCTCACGGAATCAGTAGGCTATTAAACAAACACTCAAGCAGGCAACAGAAGCAAGACCTGTCTTATTTCTGTAGATATACTGTACCAGTCAAGTTTGGACACCTACTCATTCAAGGGTTTTTCTTTATCTTTACAATTTTCCACATTGTACAATAATAGTGAAGAACACATATGGAATCATGTAGTAACCAAAAAAAGTGTTAAACAAATCAAAATATATTTGAGTTTATTCTAAGTAGTCACCCTTTGCCTCTGACAGCTTTGCACACGCTTGGCATTCTCTCAACCAGCTTTATGAGTTAGTCACCGGAGTGACTTTACCGTAGATGGAAACATGCTTGTGTGTCTTCAGTTTTTGCAGAAAGAATGCAGAGGCAGTGGCAGAGCCATAACACCTTCCTCTCGTGCATTATTCTGTTTCCTGTACTCCTCTCCCAGTGGTATTAGATAGTGCCACTCATTTCCCCTCAACATTTCCTCATGGACCAGCTAATTTCAAACGTATGCTAATGAGTGACGTATTTTTTTGAAGTGCAGTCTGGTTGGGTATGTCGTGAAGTCTGATTTTCCATTTAGGCCTACTCTACCGTAGTTCTTATTTTATGTCTTACACCTATCTCCGAGTTTTTATTCCTGCACTGAAGATCAAAACTCTTAAAGATAACATTGGCTGTGTCTACACAGGCCAATTTATTGGCAAAAAAAAAGCTGATAAATTGGTCAAAAGATATGAATTGGGCTGCCTGTGTAAACACAGGTGGTTTAGACAGTCGGTGTATTTGGTCCACTTAGCATTAAAAAAATAGCTGACACCAGAACATTACAAAAATGACTCCCTGGCTCTGCCCAACCCCCACTCTTCATATTGTCGTGTGTGTGTGGACTGTTCTGCCAGTCTGCTGGGTGGTAAAGGAGTGTCAACCATGGCTGTAGGCCTACTATCTGTAGCTATAATAAAAGCACATTCAAGAATAAATCATCCTTAACATGAATTATAGTTTCACTTCTGTACAGTTCTGCTGTGGGTGAACATCATTAGGCCTTAAATCAGTGCTGTGATATACCATGGTAATGAGTTAGAGGTTCCTTGTTTGGTGAAGAGGGAGGGTGGATTGTGTACGGTCACAGAGAATGCTGTTTATATTTAATTCCCTGGGGGAAGGGTGGTAGTGTAGTTAACCCATGGGGGCAGCCAGGACGGCAGGAGAAAGCCCTTCTGAAGCCCCCTGGCCTGGGCAACCGGCTGGAAAAGGTCGGCGACACTGACTGACTCATTGGCCTGGGTAAGAGCCCTGCACAGGCATTCATTTTAAGCTTGAGCCCTACCCATGCCCACAATATTCAGGCTCTACACTACTCAGGCCTGATTGCTTCTGCCAAATTTAAGGCCCTGCACGCAATCAGAAATACATTCCTCTGTCACAGGAGTCGCTATTGCGCGATGAGACAAGGACATCCTGGGCCGGCCAGACCCTCCCCTAACCCGGACGACGCTGGACCTATTGTGCGCCACCTCTTGGGTCTCTCGGTCGTGGCCGGCTGTAGTGACTGCGGTGCAGTGCCTTAGATCGCTGCGCCACTCAGGAGGCCCCACCCACATATTGTTTAGTGTGTATTGCGTATACTCACTTAGTCCCCACGATGGGTATCTAAGTCGTGGACGTACGCCACTTTGATGAACTAGTATTTCTTCACACTAGGCGCAGCAATGTACACATGGCGGTAGGTCTGTGTGAATGTTCCGAAATGCACTTGGTGGAGAAACACTTCTAAAATGTGCACCGCAGTTTCATGGACAGAGATGGAAATATCTGTTAGACATTTTGAGAGGAGAGATCTAAAGATGCAACAATTTATCATGGGTTGCTAATATGACTAGGAATGCTGCCTTTGGCTGCAAGACAATAAAATAAGTGGAAAGAACCAATTGAACAGGAGAACGCATATGAGGAAGCCTCAAATAATTGCCTCCGTGTTTCTATGGTTGGATTTTGGTTATACGCTACTTTAAAGCAAGGTAAGACATTCCTCATATGAAGTAAAATGTCCAGGTTAACCAAACAAATGGTCTAGGTGCCTGTGCATTTGATTTTAAAGGGTAATTAAACAAACTTCCTGCCATCCAGGACATCTATATCAGGAGGTGTGGTAGGAAGGCCCAGAAATTCGTTAGACTCCAACCACCCAAGCCATAGATTATTCTCTCTGCTTCTGCACGGCAAGCGGTACCGGTGCGTCAAGTCTGGCACCAACAGGCTCTTTAAACAGCTTCTATCCCCAAGCAATACAATTGATAAATAGCTAACAAAATAGCTACACAGACTATCTGAGTTGACCTTGTATCCTCATTGACCATTTTATTTTTGTCTCTATGCCCACTCACAGGGCTCTACACACACAGACACACTGATACTACAACACACACAAAACACTCAGTCACACATATGTACATACATTTATACTGACTTGTGTTTTGATCGTGTGTCAAATTGCAATATTTGGTTGAAATAATTGCAATTATGTACTGCTGCGCCACCAGAGACTCTGGGTTCGCGCCCAGGCTCTGTCGTAACCGGCCGCGACCGGGAGGTCCGTAGGGCGATGCACAATTGGCCTAGCGTCGTCCGGGTTAGGGAGGGTTTGGCCGGTAGGGAAATCCTTGTCTTATCGCGCACCAGCGACTCCTGTGGCGGGCCGGGCGCAGTGTGCGCTAACCAAGGTTGCCAGGTGCACAGTGTTTCCTCCGACACGTTGGTGCAGCTGGCTTCCGGGTTGGATGGCGCTGTGTTAAGAAGCAGTGCGGCTTGGTTGGGTTGTGTATCGGAGGACACATTACTTTCAACCTTCGTCTCTCCCGAGTCCGTATGGGAGTTGTAGCGATGAGACAAGATAGTAACTACTAAACAATTGGATACCATGAAATTGGGGAGAAAAAGGGGTAAAATTATAATTGCAATTAGATTTTTTGGGGCCTATATCGTGCAGCTGTAGAATGAACTCTGCTTGAGAGCCATTGTCTGTTGGAGAAGGCCTCTGTAAGAACAGATTTAGCCCATCTATACAACGTCATCCACCCATATTTCCGTATGGTGTGTGTCTGGGGAGGCAGGGTCTCTGTGGGCCTCATTGAGGCTGTTTTCCCTGGAACACAGTCTCCTGTGTGTATGTTGTTGTGGAAGTGGAGGGTTAGGACTCCAGGAAAGGGCCTGCTTTCATCACAATACCCCCTCAGTTCTCAACCACCAGATATAAGCATTCAGCACTTTTCTCTCTCACTGTCTTTCTAGCAAGTGCAGCATGATTTCATTTATACGCAGAGGTTCATACACCTTGGCACAAATCACAAGCTCATCAGAGCCCTATGAAATTCTTCTGGAATGAGTGGGGAATGGAAATTTCATCGTCAAATTCCTCTCCAACTGTTGCTCTGTGAGTTGACTGTGGGAGAGAGGGATCTGTGGGGAGGGGCTGAGGTGATGAAGGCCAGTGACAGGAGAACGCAGTAGTAGCCCGAGAAATGTAGGATGACATAGCAGCTGGGGAGTTGTGTGTGCGTGTGTGCCCCTGGTGAAGGAAGTCTTCCCGACCCTTATAAGGCATGCAGAGAAAGATTGGCCTGTTGTTTTAGTCCCCCTTTCCTGACTGCCTCACTACTATACTCTGGCCAGCTCTCCCTCTCACTGTCCCTCTTTCTGTTTAGCTTTCCTTTTCATGCACACGTTCTCTGCCTGGGCTGCATTCAGTATGAACAAATGTAATGAAATGTTCAATTAAACATTTATTGTGCTGTTCTGAACGACCAGTTGAAAAATTGGGAGGGGTTGGAGATGCTGAGGTTGGGAACCGCTGTCAGCACGGCCTCTGCCCTTTTTTAATTACATCACTCAATTCTTCAAGCCACACCCACCAAACGGAGCGAACGTACGTCAGTCTGTTCAAGAACGTTGAAGAACGTTTTGGAGAAAGGTGTTGTTCAGTACAAAGCGTTACACGACGTACCAGACGTTCAATCGAACTGAACGCACTAACCAAGCTCTCTCTTGCCACTGTCTGGTTGACTGTTGTTGTTACTGTTAGGTTCTCAAGGTCATTGCTGGGATGCTGGAGTAAGGAGGCGTCACTCCTGTCCTGTCACTGAGGCCAGTCAGGCCACTGTCCTAACATGTGTTTCTGTCACTGTGACTAAGGCAGAGTGCCAGCAGCACATCTTCTCTGTCGCTGTGACTGACTGCAGGGCAGGCTGAGTTCACATTTAGTTCCTGTTTCCTGGCTGGATGTTGACCGAATTTCAGTATCAATCAGGATCAGCTGTTTTTGCCCACTAGTTTGCTGCACTGCATTCCCCTGTCTACTTCCTAATTCCACTCTGCTGTTTTCAATAGATATAAACACTTTGAAGGCTTACTTAAAGGCATTTTATTGTTTCTATATGCCATTAGGCATCGACACATAGCCATTAGGCCTAGCAGGCACAGGGAGTGTTTGCCTACCTCACATTTACTAACAGGCCTATGCTGTAAGTAGCAGTATCTCACATCCTTTAGCACTGAGAATCCAGATAGTCCTACACCATTACTTAGCAATAAATAGTCCTGCTAGGAAGTTTCAGTTCTATGCTGCTGTTATATTACAGGGTTGTGTGGTGTCATATTTAGCCTCTGGTCATTTTACAAATAAATATGTTTTCATATCACTTCCCTTTCCTCATTGCTAGTAGTAAGCAGTCTGTGGTGTGAAAGCAGTACGGTGTGATGTTAATGTGGTGCTGTATTCTGTCCTCAGGGATGACCATGGCTTCAGTCCTCTCCACTGGGCCTGCAGGGAAGGCCGCTCCAGCGTGGTGGACATGCTCATCATGAGAGGGGCTCGCATCAACGTCATGAACAGAGGAGATGACACGCCCCTGCACCTGGCCTCCAGCCACGGCCACAGAGACATCGTGGGCAAGGTGGGGCTGAGTGGACACATACTGCACACACACACTACTTAAACACACCTACACACAGAAACAAACACTTGAGTTCAATTAAGGTCTCTTTAGGTTGATTTTGCTTCCCCTATAAAAGCCCAGAAAGGAACTTATGAAACCAGAGTTGATGGCTGTTCAACACCCAAACTCACTGCATGGTTAAGACTTGTCTACTCTTGTTGCAGTGCTGACATCAGTCATTTCACGGGGAGAGACACTGGCACCATTTCCCAAATAGTGTTGGATGGATATTGTTTTTAAACTGTACCCAGTTGCAACATAGCGTCTTCAACTCAAGCCTAAGCAAGTCTAAATGAAACACTTTGACACACACAGTGATTTTCCTTAGGTAATTAAGTCACAATTATTTTAACGAAAATAACTATCTTTCTTTCTGGTCCTTCGAGCAACTCTCAAATCTTATATCATTCAATGCAGTAGTGTTAGTCTGCTATGACAGGTTTCTGGTTTCGTAGTGCTGCAGACCACAGTTCTGATTTGGTTTAATATTAGACATGTCACAATACCTCTGGAATGTATGAGCAGACGGGAGAAATCATTTTCCAGGCCTGCCATAGGTGGATTACTAGCATCACTATATATAATCCAAACAGGATCTGGACAGCCTTGTGTTGTGTCTAATCTAATCTTGTGGTTTGGTCTCCTAGCTGATCCAGTGCAAAGCAGACGTCAACACTGCCAACGAGCACGGCAACACACCGCTGCATTACGCCTGCTTCTGGGGTCAGGACCCAGTGGCTGAGGTCAGTATGCCCCCTGGTGGTCTACTGTGGGTGCTGTCTAGTTCTATGTGAACAACAGTTCATGTATCACTGGAGTTACATTGATGTCTATCTTCCTCAGGACCTGGTGACTAATGGAGCTCAGGTGAACATCTGTAATAAGTATGGAGAAACTCCTCTGGACAAAGCCAAACCTCACCTACGTGAAGCCCTCCAAGGTTTTCAACATCCCATTACTCTGCATCATCCATTGTTGGCAAGAAAACTGTGATTTATTATGTGTTAGCACTGTTACCTAATCAATGCGTGCTTTGTGTTCGCCCACCTCTCAGAGAAAGCAGAGAAGTTGGGCCAGAGTTTGACCAAGGTCCCCTTCAAGGACACGTTCTGGAAAGGCACCACCAGAACTCGACCCCGTAAGTCCCACAGCCACAAAGCCATTTACTAGCTGCCTGCTTTTCATTACTAAGCTTGGAGAAAACAAGAAGTGAATATCAGGCACAGTTTATAGGAAGGAATGAACATCCAGTAAATGTCCCACTGAGGTCTCTGGTAGTCCCCAAGGTGCCTGATGACATTTCCACTGCCTTTCAGTGTGCTAAATTGTGCAGAAATAGTAGGGCTTTTTGCCAGACCTAGGGCTTTAGCTATGCTCTTCAACTCTGTCCTCTGTGTGTCAATGCCTACAGGTAACGGCACGTTGAACAAAGCAGCGGGCATTGACTTCAAACAGCTCTCCCTCCTGGCTAAGATCAATGAGAACCAGTCTGGAGAGGTATGGAGCTGTTGTTTCTACATGACTGCTGTTTTATCTGTTACTGATGTCCGCAACTCATGTTACAAAGTGATTCATCTCTGAAACACTGACACACATCAGCATATGTTTTGCATCAAGTTATACTGTATATTGTGGAGGTTATGCTGGAACTTTGTCTCAATAATTTTTTCTTTAGTTGTGGCACGGACGCTGGCAGGGGAATGAGGTTGTGGTGAAAGTGTTGAAGGTTCGCGACTGGTCCACCAGAAAGAGCAGAGACTTCAATGAGGAATATCCCAAACTCAGGTAATAACTTTTTACCCTCTTATTGTTCATTGTAGGTGTATTTTCTCCTGTTCTGTGGATATAATGTCTGTCAGCCTCTTACACGTTTTTATTTACTGACCTGTTGATCTGTATGGAAGTTATTTTGGTTTGGATTGTCCTGCATATGTCCCATCCTATGTGTCTCTTTCCCTGTGTCCCTCTTCCTCGGGCCCATCCCAGGATATTCTCCCACCCCAATGTGTTGCCAATGTTGGGAGCGTGTCAGTCTCCTCCTGCCCCTCACCCCATCATCATCACACACTGGATGCCCTATGGCTCCCTCTACAACGTGCTTCACCAGGGTACTGGTGAGTACCACACTAACCTGCATTGTACTAAAGACTTCCAATGTGGGACAGTACGTTGAGTTAAGGTCATGGAAAGACGAGAAGGGCGCCGGAGGGGATGGCTGATGTTTTATATGCCAATTGTGCTATTTTGTTTGTTTCTTTGCATTGTTTGTATCTTATTTTTTTAAACTTATTTTGTACATAATGTTGCTGCTACCGTCTTTTATGACTGAAAATAACTTCTGGACATCAGAACAGCGACTACTCAAACTGGAAGATTTTTCCTTTAACGAGTCCGACATGAAGGATATACTGCTTTCTTGGGAACAAGCCCTAATCCCCGTCATTTGCGTGAAGAAAATATGGAGAAAAATAGGGTGAGGTCGTACTGACTTCTGAGAATTTGTAGGCGAGTGAGTTAAACCCCTCTGTTCTATTGACCAATGTGCAATCATTGGAAAATAAAAATGATGACCTATGGTCAAGCTTATCCTACCAATGGGACATTAAAAACTGTAATATCTTATGTTGGAACGATGACACGGATATAGCTGGCGGGATTTTCCATGCACCGGCAGGACAGAGAAGCTATGTCTAGTAAGATGAGGGGTGGGGGTGTGTGTCTATTTGTCAATAACAGCTGGTGCGTGATGTCTAGTATTAAACATGTCTCAAGGTTTTGTTCGCCTGAGGTAGTGTGGTCTACCGCTTATCATAAGGTACTCTATCTACCAAGAGTTCTCATCTATATTATTTATAGCCGTCTATTTACCACCACAAACCGATGCTGGCACTAAGACTACACTCAACTAATTCTAAGGCCAGAAGCAAAGAAGAAAATGCTCACCCAGAAACTGCGCTCCTAGTGGCCGGGGACTTTAATGCAGGCAAACTTAAATCCATTTAACCTCATTTCTACCAGCATGACACATGCAACCAGATGGAAAGAACTCTTGACCACCTTTACTCCACACACAGATATGCATACAAAGCTCTCCCCTGCCCTCCATTTGGCAAATGGTCAGATGACGCGGATGCTACGCTACAGGACTGTTTTGCTAGCACAGACTGGAATATGTTCGGGGAATCATCCAATGCCATTGAGGAGTATACTACCTCAGTCATCAGCTTCAGCAATAAATGCATCGACAACATCGTCCCCACAGTGACCGTACGTACATATCTCAATCAGAAGCCATGGATTACAGGCAACATCTGCATCGAGCTAAAGGCTAGAGCTGCTGCTTTCAAGGAGCGGGACACTAATCCTGATGCGTATAAGAAATCCCGCTATGCCCTCTGACGAACCATCAAACAAGCAAAGCGTCAATACAGGATAAAGATTGAATCCTACTACACCGGCTCTGACGCTCGTAGGATGAGGCAGGGCTTGGAAACTATTACAGACTAAAAGGGAAACCCAGACACGAGTTGCCCAGTAACAGGAGCCTACCAGACGAGCTAAAAAAAAATGTATGCTCGATTTGAGGCAAAAAGCATGCATGAGAGCACCAGCTGTTCTGGACGACTGTGTGATAACGTTCTCGGTAGCCGATGTGAGCAAGACCTTTAAACAGGTCAACATTCACAAAGCCGCGGGACCAGATTCATTACCAGGACGTGTACTCAAAGCATACGTGGACCAACTGGCGCGGACCAACCCCCCCCCCCCCCATTTGTTTTGAACAGTGTTGCTACTCGCTGTTTATTATCTATGCATAGTCACTTCACCCCTACCTACATGTACAAATTACCTCAACTAAGCTGTATCCCAACACATTGACTCGGTACCGGTACCCCCTGTATATAGCCTCTTTATTGTGTTACTTTTATTTTTTTACTTTAGTTTATTTGCTAAATGTTTTCTGAACTCTTTCTTGAACTGCGCTGTTGGTTAAAGGGCTCGTAAGTAAACATTTCACGTTAAGGTCTACATGTTGTATTCAGCATATGTGACAAATAAAGTTTGTTTTGATTTGATTTATCGAATATGCCTGGATGTCTGTTTTAGAGTTCAGGCTTAAGAATTGGAAAAGATCTAGCTAATCATATTACTGTACTAGTTACTAGAGAAGGAGTACAATGTTACAGCTGTTGCTAATGTGTGAAAATGACTGACACGGATCTGTTGTCTTGTCAGACTTTGTGGTTGACCAGACACAGGCGGTGAAGTTTGCTTTGGACATTGCCTGTGGGATGGCCTTCCTCCACACGCTCGAGCCCATGATCTCTCGACACTCTCTCAACAGCAAGAGCGTCATGGTGAGAGAAGGACTCACATTAACAGTACATATTCACAACAGTGATGTAGTTGTCATGTGTTTCACTCATGCTTCTTATGCCTTGGTGGATGACTTCATTTTGTTTGAAACCCACTGTTATAATGACCTGATATTCCTTGACAGATTGACGAGGACATGACCGCCAGGATCAGCATGTCAGACGTCAAGTTCTCCTTCCAGTGTCCAGGCAGGATGTACTCCCCAGCATGGGTAGCCCCTGAAGGTACATCACACACACAGCCATTTTCTCTCTGTTGCTTACCGCATTTCACCTTTTTGAGAATGCAAATAATTGCTTTATCTAACTATAATGTATGGAACTCCTACAGCTATGTGTGTGATTCTCCCTCTCTGCCTCTCTGTCCTGTGCCCATGCAGCCCTGCAGAAGAAGCCTGAGGAGATCAACCGGCGGTCAGCAGACATGTGGAGCTTCGCTGTTTTGCTATGGGAGCTGGTGACCAGGGAGGTGCCCTTCGCTGACCTCTCCAACATGGAGATAGGCATGAAGGTGAGACCGCTTGAGTTCAGGGTGCTAGAAGTTATAGGATTCATTACAACATGATAATCTCAAAACACAAGTCTCAGTTTAGTCTTGTCCTTCCCAGAGTGTCTCTGACATAGTTCCCTCTCTCTGTTCTGCCCTCAGGTGGCCCTGGAAGGCCTACGACCCACCATCCCTCCCGGCATCTCACCCCACATCTGCAAGCTCATGAAGATCTGTATGAACGAAGATCCAGCCAAGAGGCCTAAATTCGACATGATCGTGCCCATCCTGGAGAAAATGCAGGACAAGTGAAAACTGCTTTTTTGCTCTGCCTTGAATTACCCTCCTAAACCCCTAGATATCTTGCCCCAGATATCATCCAAATATGTGGTGCTTACCAGTATTGCCTTAGACCTACTCTCACTCCATATTGCTGCCCTCAATGCCACTGTAACTTAAGCCTCTGAAAACTAAAATGGCGACAGTCACTTGTTTTACTCTTGATTATGATTTTCTTTTATTTACTTATCAAGATGAGTTATCAGTACTTTCATCTACGTCACTGTCTCATCGTGTCCATGCAGGAGCTAAGAGTTGACTGTTCTGACTGTTGTGCTCTAATCATGTGGACTGAGTACAAGCCTCTGTCTTTGACTGTCATCCTGACCTCCACAGGTTATTCAATCTGTCTGTTGCACTGCTTCCTTTCTTTACCTCTGGAGGGGGTCTCACTATCTAGGGGTCAGACACTGTAAAGTGACCTGTAACCTGTTATTACTGATTAATGAAAGCTCTTACGAAAACATTATGTTGCTATATTAGCCTGAAGCCTGTCTTGTGGAATGGAGTGTGTACTGAATGGCTGGTTTACTTTGTTTCAAGGGCAAATTGTATGTATGCAAACAGGATTATAGGACTGCTCCTGCTTAGACTATTTATCCGACCAAGCATTTCAATGTCCAGTATTCTTCAGGAAGTGCAGGGGAATGAGCAGAACCACTTTTTACATGTGCTTAGGTGTCCGCACACTAGGTTCTTGTTGCTCCTAGCAGGACTCGGCTAGGCGACCATCTGTGCCTCATACACCCTTAAGATATTTGCTTGAAAAACAAGAAAAAAGCGGCAATATTACTATTTGTCCACTTCCTCAAAATATTCTGAATTAATGTTGACCTTTTTGCAGAGGTCTTAGTCGCTCAATTTTATATCTAAGATGTTTGGTGCAGTATTTCTCAAGTAAAATATTTTTGCCTGAAAACGTGTCATCTCGTTGAACGACAACAAGTCATTGAAGAATCCCTACTGTTGACCAATCACCAATGAAAGGACGTAGACCAAACTTGCCTCGACAAAAATGTGTGCCGAACAGCCGGAAAAAACACAGGATATTGCCGAACACCAAAATGGAAAAAAAATCTGACATGCTTATTATATTGATAATTTTTAACATTTCATCCACTGTATATTCTGCCCTCAGATCATTGGGATGTGTTTTCTTCAACTCCCAGCTTTGTTGAATTCTGTGGCTATGTTTATGCCTGAGGCGATTCCCAACATTTCACAGGAGAGTGGACAATAAGGGGATAACATTAACATTCTGTATTGTTGTAGCCCCATATGAGTTATTTCCTCCTTTATTGACCTATGTAATACTTATTTGTTTTTTTTAATATGCATTCTTTGTCTGTCCACCAGCTTGCTTATTTGTGCTGAATCACCAGGGTAAAAACCAAGAACGAGCATGTCTTATACAAAACTATGTAATTTATATATAAGTATATTAAAAACAAATAAAAAATAATTTATATAGTCTGAAAGATCTTGTATTGGTGTTTCTCTCAATCTGGTGAGTGATAGTGGAGTTTCATTCAAGCAGCTTGGTGCAGATGAGCAAAGTGTTTATTGCATAATTACCAACATTTACTTGAGTGTTCTGTCCAACATGTTCTCAATTGGCCGACTTTTTATTAGATCTACTATGTCATTGATTTAGTACTAAAATATCTATTTAAATCTCTTTTGATAATGCATTCTGTAGACTCCGATCAGCGATCATAGCTCCCGAGTGGCGAAGCGGTCTAAGGCACTGCATCTCAGTGTAAGAGGCGTCACTACAGTCCCTGGCTCGAATCCAGGCTGTTTCACATCCGACCGTGATTGGGAGTCTTATTAGGGCGGCGCACAATTGGCCCAGCGTCGTTCGGGCTTGGAAGTCATTGTAAATAAGATTTTTGTTCTTAACTGACTTGGCTAGTAAAATAAAGGTTACAACTTTTTTTTTAAAATCATCATAATAATCATAAGATGGTTGAGTCAGAGATCCATCCGTACGAGGCAACACATTGACAAATTCGTGATGTACGCCCCCCAACACCAAACCGTCTGTCACAACTCTGCACAACACCGCAGCATCAGCATCTGCTGGGAATCCAGATAAACGACCCATCTCCGCATTCATAAATGATTGTGTAAATATGTAACAATAACGAGAATATATTTGATCGAAGGACACATACAGCAGAAGTAAGTAGATTTGGTAGCTAATGGTGCACATGTTGAATTGCTGATCTTTGTGCTCGTGTACCCATTATGGCCATATTATTATGGGTTGATGGCGGATGATGCATGTTATTTCAGATGGTCACCTAGCTAGCAAGGAGGCTAACGAAGCCTCCTAGCTTGCCTTTTAGTTTATTTAACGTTAGCTTGAACCACAGCTGGTATGTTAAATTAGCAACAATGCAGTATCTAACTCTTGACATGGTCATGTCATTTACATTGTTATTGATTGCTTGCTAAATTAGTAACTAGTGAGAGCTAGAGAGGCCTAGCCAACTAATATTAGCTAGTAAGTTAGCCAGCTGTCTAGCGTAGCTATGTGTCATATCTCAATGTAGCTAGCTAATGGCGCAGTTAACATTAGCTAACGTTAGCTACCTAGCTTACTAGCTAGGTCAACGCTAGTTAGGCCGTGTAGCGAGCTAGCTTGCTAACATTACATTTACCTTGCTAACTTACTAACGTTAACGTTACAATGTCAAACAGTTGGCTAGCCAGCCAGGTCACTTGTCTCAAACTGACTCGTAACTAAACATTCGAGTGATCAGATGGGCAAAGGCATATCTTAGCTATCTATTTTCTCTCTAACCATACCCTCCTCGATTCCCTTCAGAGCTGCTGTATAGTACCATGGGTGGCCATGATGATGATGACGTATCTTATCATGTAGCCAACAACCAACATCAAGATGAAGTGCTGAAAAACAAATTGAATGACAGCGGCCTTTGGAGTGACCAAGAATCCACAGACAGCAACAATGCTAAGTGGGTCAAGGAGGGCAAGAACCAACTGAGGAAAGTAGCTGAGAAACATCAGGACCAGGACCAGAATGGGAACCAGGAGGACTTCTCTCCTCATAACACCAACGAGGAGGAGCAGCAGAGGAAGGAGGAGCAGACCAAATCTCCCAAGACCGCCAAGACCCTTGGCCTGAAGGAAGAAGAGCCCAATACCATCCTGAAAGAGCCACTACTCATCAACACCCTGGTGTCTGCAGAGGATAAAGATGATGAAGGCGAAGAAGACGACAAAGAGAAGGAAGATTCATCTGAGGCAGATGAAGAGGCCGGCAGTCTTATAGAGGAAGAGAGGGAGTCCGAGCAGAGGGATGCAGAGGCTGAAAGAGAGGGAAGTGGGGTGGCTAGAAATCCCTGTCTGCTGTTCTCTAATGTGAATGGAACACCAAGTGATGAAGAAACCAACTG
Organism: Oncorhynchus clarkii lewisi; assembly: GCF_045791955.1. Taxonomy (NCBI): domain Eukaryota; kingdom Metazoa; phylum Chordata; class Actinopteri; order Salmoniformes; family Salmonidae; genus Oncorhynchus; species Oncorhynchus clarkii. The sequence goes on from NC_092170.1 coordinate 31,550,642, forward strand.
GTCAGCACTGTCTCAGGAAAGCACTGTTGAAAGCCCTCCGAATGGAAACAAAGGTATGGGCGTGTTTGTTGAAATCAGCTGTGTGACTGTTTTGTTGGAACAACAATAATGATTATTGTCTAGTCTAACATAACAAGTGCTTCTCAGGTTGCAAGCAACGTTAAGACACCTCATTCTAACCCTCCCCTTCTCCTCACACAGAGTCCTTCTGGGACTCGGAGGCCTTTGAGGCGGACACAGACCTGCCCTCTGGGTGGATGCGGGTTCGAGACACCTCAGGTACCTATTATTGGCACATCCCTACTGGCACTACTCAGTGGGAGCCTCCCTCCCCTCTGGACAAGGTGGGAGACTCCATGATGTCCTCCAGTATGTCCCTGGAGACAACACCCTGTGAGGAAGAGCCAGAGGTGAGATCTAACCCATAGGCCTTAGGGATGATGTGTTTATTTTGCAAATGTATACATAAACTGATATGACAATTACATAAGTATTCAGGCCTTTTAGTCAGTACTTTGTTGAAGCACCTTTGGCAGCGATTACAGCCTTGAGTCTTGAGTATGCCGCTCCAAGCTTGGCACACCTGTATTTGGGGAGTTTCTCCCATTCATCTCTGCAGATCCTCTCAAGCTCTGTCAGGTTGGATGGGGAGAGTCGCTACACAGCTATTTTCAGGTCTCTCCAGAGATGTTCGATTGGGTTTAAGTCCGGGCTCTGGCTGGGCCACGCAAGGACATTCAGAGACTTGTCCAGGAAGCAACTGCTGCGTTGTCTTGGTTGTGTGCTTAGGGTTGTTGTCCTGTCGGAAGGTGAACCTTCCCCCACAGTCTGAGGTCCTGAGCACTCTGAAGCAGGTTTTCATCAAGGATCTCTCAGTACTTTACTCAGTTCATCTTTCCCTCAATCCTGACTAGTCTCCCAGTCTCTGGTGCTGAATAACATCCCCACAGCATGATGCTGCTACCATCATGCTTCACCGTAGGGATGTTGCCAGGTTTCCTCCAGATGTGATGCTTGGTATTCAAGCCAAAGAGTTCAATCTTTGTTTCGTCAGACAGGAGAATCTTGTTTCTCATGGTCTGAGGGTCCTTTAGGTGCCTTTTGGCAAACTCCAAGTGGGCTGTGATGTGCCTTTTACTGAGGAGTGGCTTCCGTCTGGCCACTCTACCATGAAGTGGAGTGCTGCAGAGATGGTTGTCCTTCTGGAAGGTATCCCATCTCCACAGAGGAACTCTGGAGCTCTGTCAGTGACCATCGGTTTCTTGGTCACCTCCCTGACCAAAGCCCTTCTCCCCCTATTGCTAAGTTTTGCTGGGCGGCCAGCTCTAGAAAGATTCTTGGTGGTTCCAGACTTTTTCTGTTTTAAGAATGATGGAGGCCACTGTGCTTTTGCGGGGACTTTCAATGCTGCAGACATTTTTTGGTACCCTTCCCCAGATCTGTGCCTCGTCACAATCCTGTTTCGGAGCTATATGGACAATTCCTTCAACCTCATGGCTTGGTTTTTGCTCTGACATGCACTGTCAACTGTAGGACCTTATATTGTCAGGTGTGTGCCTTTCCAAATCATGTCAAATCAATTGAATTTACCACAGGTGGACTCCAATCAAGTTGTAGAAACATCTCAAGGATGATCGATGAAAACAGGATAGATCTGAGCTCAATTTCGAGTATCATAGCGAAGGGCCTGAATACTTATGTAAATAAGTTATTTCTGTTTTCTATTTTGTATAAATTAGCTAAAATGTCTTATGGGGTATTGTGTGTAGATCGATAAAGAAACATTTAATCAATTTTAGAATAAGGCTGTAACGTAACAAAATGTGGAAAAGTGGAGGTGTCTAAATCCTTTCCGAATGTATTGTATATGTTCTGAGAAGACTTGATCTATGCTCTCCCAATTAAGACTATTTGGAGAAAAATGTCATGTTTTTGTCTGACTACTAGGAAACATGGGGGGACCTCTCTAACCCAGATGAAGGGACTAGTGATGGAGAGCTGTGGAAGGTAAGGGACAGCATGAATATTAATAAATACGAATGAGAATCAGGACATGGCCAAGACCTCACATTCAGGATGTCCTTTAACACTGACAACACAGTAAAAAGAGAATCATTATTTTCATGTGTATGGAAAGTGTTTTTTATGTCTCCGATTATTCATTGGAAAACATCATTTGAAACATACTCAATGTAGACCCTCCCAACAGATAAATCATTGTTATGTGGGAAATAGTAGACATGGAAGCAGAAGTACTTGACATTTCATCGCTTCAACCGTCAATATTTCAGTTTTAGAAACAGAGTTTAGAAAGCAGCACATTAGGATTTTGATCAACTTGGTGTTGATGAATTGACTAATTCATTGTCTTCTTGGTGATTGCAGGAGGGAGAGGTGGCATCTGACCAGAGCCTGAAGGAGTTTGAAGGGGCAACCCTGCGCTATGCATCCATCAACCTTAAGTAAGTCATGTGCTAGTGCGTTATGTGATAAGCCATCTCATTCTCAGCCAAAACACTCTTAAACCCTCCTCTCTCTCTTGTTATTTCTCAAATGATAATGGACTGATAACTGTCTTATAGCTGTTCCCAATACGAGGAAGAGGAGAAACTTGATCCCCATGGCACTGACCTGGAGGCTAAGGTAAATTTGAAAATCACATTTACTCTCACTAAAACGTTGAGGCAGGAAGACTAGTCATCTGTCTGTCCCTTCCCTGTTAACGTACAACTACTCTTCCCTTTCCTAATTGGACTGCGTTTGTCGGTTTATCTCTCTCTCTCCCTCTCTCTGGCCCGTCCTGTGTTCTCTCCGGCCTCTATTTGCTATGGTAGTATTTTGCCGTGCGCTCTCTGGGCTGGGTGGAGATGTCTGAAGAGGACATGGCACCGGGAAAGAGCAGCGTGGCTGTCAACAACTGCATTAGACAGCTGTCCTACCATAAACACAACCTCCACGACACTGCTGGCATCTGGGGAGAGGTGAGTCTGAGGAGCAAGGCCACAGGAAGGGACTGTCTGGGGGAAGAGCCTAGTGATGGGGTTGATGTTTGGGCGAAGACCCTCTGTTTACCTTGCTTTGTCTTTTTTTTTTACCCAGCAACTGAAGCAATTACCTCTCGCATTGACTGCTATTCCCTGCAACTGCTCTGTGTTGAATAATGTTGAATATCAGAGTAATTATAATCGTCCATATGGACCACTGCTTGGGAATGTCTCTTCATCTAAACCAGGATCAAGTCTAACAGTTGTTTGCTAGAGTATTATTAGTTGTAGCACAGATGGGCACATTGAAATGTCATTTGATAGATTGCTATGTCATTCAATTTGCTGTGCATGGTGGTGCTTCAGGAGGATCGTGATATGTTGTGTTACCAGGGTAAGGACATGCTGATGGTCCTGCAGAATGACACTATGAATCTGATCGACCCACTGGGACAGACTCTGCTGCACTCGCAGCCCATCGCCAGCATCCGCGTGTGGGGCGTGGGCCGAGACAACGGCAGGTCAGTGTCCATCAGAACAACCAGACGCTGTTTGGCACCACATCTGCACTACTGCAGCTGTAGCTACTTTTACAGGAACAGAAAATGCTGTTTTAACTCTTTAGAAATTGTACTATTTTATATAGTTTTTATTTAGCGCTTTTTGTTAGTTAATTGTCTATCTAGTCTCAGCAGTCACCTTACTATTACTTCATGACCATCCACACTCAATTAAGATATATTTGGCACTGGGAATTACACAATAGCTGGTAATTTGTTCCATTTTCTTAAAGGTTCAGAAATTGTTCCGCGTCGCTAAAATTCAAATAGTTGACCTAATTTCAGTTTGTGACAAAACAATCAAGTATAGTGTAGAGCAGGTGTTACAGTTCCGTCAGGGGTACGCCAAATAAAAATGTGATTCACATTTAAAAAACTTTTTTCGACACATTTCCAAACGGTCCATTTATATTTTCCAACGGGGCTATACATTTGGATGTTTTTTTTTTGTTGTTGCCTGAGTTGCCTCATTTCACTGTAAAAATGTTTTTAACCATCTAGTGTTGAGCGAAATAACACAATGACAAATACAAGCAGCCTAGTCAAATAATTCACATCCATTCACATTAACTGTTAATCTCTCGCAGGAATTCCACTAATGGTCTGTATGTAGCCAAACGTAGCTGCTGCTCATGTTGGGATCTGTACTGAAGGTGCAAAATCCATGACAGGGAGACATAGTGGAGTGGTAATGCGCGTGCAAGCAGTTGCTCATGACACCACTTGGGTACCATGCAAATCAAATCAAATTTTATTTGTCACATACACATGGTTAGCTGATGTTAATGTGAGTGTAGCGAAATGCTTGTGCTTCTAGTTGCGACAATGCAGTAATAACCAACAAGTAATCTAACCTAACAATTTCACAACAACTACCTTATACACACAAGTGTAAAGGAATGAATAAGAATATGTACATAAAAAAAATATATGATTGAGTGATGGTATAGAGTGGATGGTATAGAGTACAGTATATACATATGAGATGAGTAATGTAGGGTATGTAAACATATAAAAGTGGCATTTTTAAAGTGGCTAGTGATACATTTATTACATACATTTTTCCATTATTAAAGTGGCTGGAGTTGAGTCATTAAAAGTCGCAGCAGCCACTCAATGTTAGTGGAGGCTGTTTAACAGTCTGATGGCCTTGAGATAGAAGCTGTTTTTCAGTCTCTCGGTCCCTGCTTTGATGCACCTGTACTGACCTCGCCTTCTGGATGATAGCTGGGTGAACAGGCAGTGGCTCGGGTGGTTGTTGTCCTTGATGATCTTTATGGCCTTCCTGTGACATCGGGAGGTGTAGGTGTCCTGGAGGGCAGGTAGATTGCCCCCGGTGATGCGTTGTGCAGACCTCACTACCCTCTGGAGAGCCTTACGGTTGTGGGCGGAGCAGTTGCCGTACAAGGCGGTGATACAGCCCGACAGGATGCTCTCGATTGTGCATCTGTAGAAGTTTGTGCTGCTGCGCCTTCTTCACGATGCTGTCTGTGTGGTTGGACCATTTTAGTTTGTCCATGATGTGTACGCCGAGGAACTTAAAACGTTCTACTCTCTCCACTACTGTCCCGTCAATATGGACAGGGGGTGCTCCCTCTGCTGTTTCCTGAAGTCCACGATCATCTCCTTTGTTTTGTTGACGTTGAGTGTGAGGTTATTTTCCTGACACCACACTCCGAGGGCCCTCACCTCCTCCCTGTAGGCCGTCTCGTCGAGAGGTTCTTGCTGCCAAGGGAATGCCTGACACCACACTCCAAGGGCCCTCACCTCCTCCCTGTAGGCCGTCTCGTCGAGAGGTTCTTGCTGCCAAGGGAATGCCTGACACCACACTCCGAGGGCCCTCACCTCCTTCCTGTAGGCCGTCTCGTCGAGGTTCTTGCTGCTAAGGGAATGCCTGACACCACACTCCGAGGGCCCTCACCTCCTCCCTGTAGGCCGTCTCGTCGAGGTTCTTGCTGCCAAGGGAATGCCTGACACCACACTCCGAGGGCCCTCACCTCCTCCCTGTAGGCCGTCTCGTCGAGGTTCTTGCTGCCAAGGGAATGCCTGACACCACACTTCGAGGGCCCTCACCTCCTCCCTGTAGGCCGTCTCGTCGAGAGGTTCTTGCTGCTAAGGGAATGCCTGACACCACACTCCGAGGGCCCTCACCTCCTCCCTGTAGGCCGTCTCGTCGAGGTTCTTGCTGCCAAGGGAATGCCTGACACCACACTCCGAGGGCCCTCACCTCCTCCCTGTAGGCCGTCTCGTCGAGGCTCTTGCTGCCAAGGGAATGTCTGACGGCTTGAAAGACGTTTTGGACACTACAGTGAAAATGGTTAACTTTGTTAAAGCAAAGTCCCTGAACTCTTGTGTATTTTCTGCATTATGCAATGATATGGGCAGCGACCATGTAACGCCTTTACAACATACAGAAGTGTACTGGTTGTCAAGGGGCAAAGAACCGTTTTTTTTTTAATCGAGAGACGAGCTTAAAGTTTTCTTTACTGACCATAATTTTCACTTGTCTGACCGCTGGCATGATGACGAGTTTCTCACATGACTGGCCTATCTGGGTGATGTTTTTTCTCACCTGAATGATCTGAATCTAGGATTACAGGGACTCTCCACAACTATATTCAATGTGAGGGACAAAATTGAGGCTTTGATTAAGAAGTTGAAGCTCTTCTCTGTCTGCATTAACAAGGACAGCACACAGGTCTTTCCATCATTATTTGCACACAAAAAATCATATGAACTCAAGCTTACGGACAATGTCAAATGTGATATAGCGAAGCACCTGAGTGAGCTGGGTGCGCAATTACGCAGGTACTTTCCTGAAACGGACGACATAAACAACTGGATTCGTTATCCCTTTCATGCCCTGCCTCCAGTCCACTTACCGTTATATAAACAAGAGAGCCTCATTGAAACAAGCGGTTCTGTGACAATTGAATTGAATCAGAAGCCACTGCCAGATTTCTGGATTGGGCTGTACTCAGAGTATCCTGCCTTGGAAAATCGCGCCGTTAAGGCACTGATGCCCTTTGTAACCACGTACCTATGTGAGAGTGGATTCACGGCCCTCACTAGCATGACAACTAAATACAGGCACAGACTGTGTGGGGGAAATTATTTTTAAGACTGAGACTATCTGAAATACAACCCAACATTGCAGAGTTCTGAGCATCCTTTCAAGCACTCCATTCTCATTAACCTGTGGTGAGTTATTCATAATTTTTGATGAACAAATAAGGTTTTATATGTAAGATGGCTAAATCTAGAGCAAAATGATTGATTATTATTTTGTTTGTGCCCTGGTCCTATAAGAGCTCTTTGTCACTTCCCACGATCCGGGTTGTGACAAACTCACACTCATTATTATTATTATTATGTTTACTAAATGTAGTGTGTGTGTGTGTGGCAGGCTTTCAATGATATAAAAAAACTACTTTTGAGAGTGCGCTGACCCTGTTGCTAGAGGGGGTACGCAGCTGGAGGTTGAATGTTTGAAGGGGTACGGGACTATAAAAAGTTTGGGAACCACTGGTGTAGAGAATCATTGTACCATCTAAACCGCAGTGAAATCTATTTTTCATAACTAAAAGTATTGTGTTTTCAGCTGTTTGAAATAGGGGTACAAAACCGAAAGTAAAAGATGCAAAAACGAAGCACGGGAAGCATAGAAATGGAGCAAATACAATAGATCTTGTCGCTTCTTAGACTTGCTTTCAATCCGAATGAGATGTATAACTCTTTTCTATGTGAATTTGGTCGAATCTACCAAATAAGTTACATATTGCAACTTTAGGTATTACTAAAACATATTCGTTTTCATGCCTTAGGGTCGAGTTTTTTCCCCATCCTAGACCTCTGGATGTGGGTCTGTTTTCCACTTATTTGCCCATTTTAAAAACTGTGAGTCATTTAAGGCTGCATGTACACAGACAGCCCAGTTCTGATCTTTTTTCATCTAATTGGTCATCAGATCTTTTTAGAGCTGAACTGATTAGTAAAAAGACCAATTAGTTGAAAACCGGTCTGAATTGGGCTGCTTTTGTAAATGCAACCTATGAGTCCAATGGCATGCTCAAATACTGCAACCCTGAGACACCACTGCCCTCTGGTGGGTTGTCCATCGTATTGCAATTACATTTACTTTCAAGGCATTGGCATTCACTTAATATCAGATTTCCATTTTCGACTAGTGTTTTTGTAATAACTGTGATTTAACTGTCCATTATTTATTTTCATGCTGCATTTTGCTGCCCTATACAGGGAAAGGTATTGTACACATTTCTCTTTGGTCTTTATGCTCTCATGTCCCATGGTGTTTTTCCTACATATAGTTTAATTGATTGTATTGTCATATCTAACATGATTCATTGCAATCATTTTTGTGTTTTCAGTTTTTCTTGTCTGTTGCTATCATTCAATTTAGAGAAATTCATTTGGTTCATGTACCAGTATGTAAATGGTGTACTTTTCTGTATTTGTTACAACAGAGACTTTGCTTATGTCGCGCGAGACAACCTGACCCAGGTACTCAAGTGTCACGTGTTCCGCTGTGACTCACCTGCCAAGAACATCGCCACCAGTCTGCATGAGATGTGTTCCAGGGTGATTCTTCTATGTCTCCTATGTCACACACTACTGGTCCAAAGTTTTAGAACAGCTACTCATTCAAGGGTTTTTCTATATTTTTACTGTTTTCTACATTGTAGAATAATAGTGAAGACATCAAAACTATGAAATAACACATGGAATCATGTAATAACTAAAAAAGTGTATATAAAATATATTTGAGATTCTTCAAATAGCCACCCTTTGCCTTGATGACAGCTTTGCACACTCTTGGCTTTCTCTCAACCAGCTTCACCTGGAATGCTTTTTCAACAGTCTTGAAGGAGTTCCCACATATGCTGAGCACTTGTTGGCTGCTTTCCCTTCACTCTGCGGTCCGACTCATCCCAAACTATCTCAATTGGGTTGAGGTTGGGTGATTGTAGAGGCCAGATCATCTGATGCAGCACTCCATCACTCTCCTTGGTAAAATAGCCCTTACACAGCCTGGAGGTATGTTGTGTCATTGTCCTGTTGAAAAACAAAAGATAGTCCCACTAAGGCCAAACCAGATGAGATGGTGTATCGCTGCTGTGGCAGCCATGCTGGTTAAGTGTGCCTTGAATTCGAAATAAATCACACCATAACACCACCTCCTCCATGCTTCACAGTGTGAAATACACATGCAGAGATTATCTTTTCACCCACTCTGCATCTCACAAAGACACAACGGTTGGAACCAAAAATCTCCAATTTGGATTCCAGAACAAAGGACAGATTTCCACTGGTCTAATGTCCATTGCTTGTCTTTCTTGGACCAAGCAAGTATCTTCCTCTTATTGGTGTCCTTTAGTAGTGGTTTCTTTGCAGCAATTCGACCATGAAGGCCTGATTCACGCAGTCTCCTCTGAACAGTTGATGTTGATGTGTCTGTTACTTGAACTCTGAAGCATTTATTTGGGCTGCAATTTTTGAGGCTGGTAACTCTAATGAACTCATCGTCTGCAGCAGAGGTAACTCTGGGTCTTCCTTTCCTGTGACGGTCCTCATGAGAGCCAGTTAACTCTAATGAACTTATCCTCTGCAGCAGAGTTAACTCTGTGTCTTCCTTTCCTGTGGCAGTCCTCATGAGAGCCAGTTAACTCTAATGAACTTATCCTCTGCAGCAGAGGTAACTCTGGGTCTTCCTTTCCTGTGGCGGTCCTCATGAGAGCCAGTTAACTCTAATGAACTTATCCTCTGCAGCAGAGGTAACTCTGGGTCTTCCTTTCCTGTGGCGGTCCTCATGAGAGCCAGTTTCACCATAGCGCTTGCGTGATGGTTTTTGCGACTGCACTGGAAGAAACTTTTTCAAAGTTCTTGAAATGTTCCAGATTGACTGACCTTCATGTCTTAAAGTAATGGACTGTTGTTTCTCTTTGCTTATTTGAGGTTTTCTTGACATAATATGGGCTTGGTCTTTTACCAAATAGGGGTGGTATATGGAAGATAGCTCTACCTAATCACAACACAACTGATTGTCTCAAACGCATTAAGAAGGAAAGAAATTCTACAAATGAACTTTGAACAAGGCACACCTTTTAATTGAAATGCATTCCAGGTGACCTCCTTATGAAGCTCATTTAGAGAATGCCAAGAGTGTGCAAAGCTGTCATCAAGGCAAAGGGTGGCCATTCGAAGAATCTGAAATATAAAATATATTTTGATTTAACACTTTTGGTTACTATATGATTCCATATGTGTTATTTCATAGTTTTGATGTCTTCATTACTATTCTACAATGTAGAAAATAGTACAAATATGTCTTCCTTTCTTTCTCTGTACATTCAGATAATGACAGAGAGGAAGCTATCCAAGCCATTTCTGAGCAGGTACAATTATGACCAGTGCAAACCCATGGAGATTCCTGCTCAAGGTAACCCCTGTGATAGGGTTATAGAGTTAATTTTATAACAGACGTACAACACTAGACACTAACTCCCTTCACATTTTCTTCCTCTGCAGAGTTTCCCGTTCCAAAAAATGAGAATTTCCAACGTTTCCTTGTGTATTACCTTGGTAACGTACCTGTGTCCAAGCCTGTAGGTAAGGGACGCATGGGTAAGAAAATATTTTATTTACTTCGTTGTTAGGTAAATACACTATATATACAAAAGTATGTGGACACCGCTTCAAATTAGTGGATTCCAGCCACACCCGTTGCTGATAGGTGTATAAAATCGAGCACACAGCCATGCAATCTCCATACTCAAACATTGGCAGTAGAATGGCCTTACTGAAGAGCTCCGTGACTTTCAACGTAGAATTTGTCAAATTTCTGCCCTGTTACAGCTGCCCCGGTCAACTGTAAGTGCTTTTATTTTGAAGTGGAAACGTCTAGGAGCAACAACGGCTCAGTCGCGACGTGGTAGGCCACACAAGCTGCCAAGTGCTGAAAGCGCATAAAAATCATCTGTCCTTTGTTGCAACACTCACCACTGAGGTCCAAACTGCCTCTGGAAGCAATGTCAGCGCAATAACTGTCAGTCGGGAGCTTCATGAAATGGGTTTTCATGACCGAGCAGCCGCACACCATCCTATGATCACCATACTCAATGCCAAACGTCGGCTGGAGTGGTGTAAAGCTCGCCGCCATTGGACTCTGGAGCAGTGGAATCGCATTTTCTTGAGTGATGAATCACGCTTCACCATCTGGCGGTCTGACAGGCGAATCTGGGTTTGGCGAATGCCAGGGGAACGCTACCTGCTCCAAATGCATAGTGCCACCTGTAAAGTTTGGTGGAGGAGGAATAATGTTTTTCATGGTTCAATTCCCTTAGTTCCAGTGAAGAGAAATCTTAATGCTACAGCATACAATGACATTCTAGACGATTCTGTGCTTCCAACTTTGTGGCAACAGTTTGGGGAAGGCCCTTACCTGTTTCAACATGACAATGCCCTGTGCACAAAGCGAGGACCATACAGAAATGGTTTGTCGAGATCATTGTGCAAGAACTTGGCTGACCTGCACAGAGCCCTGACCTCAACCCCATCAAACACCTTTGGGATGAATTGGAACGCAGACTCTCTAAGCCAGGCCTAATCGCCCAACATCAGTGCCCGACCTCACTAATGCTCTTGAGGCTGAATAGAAGCAAGTCCCTGCAGCAATGTTCCAACATCTAGTGGAAAGCCTTCCCAGAAGAGTGGAGGCTGTTATAGCAGCAACGGGGAGGACCAATTCCATATTAATGTCCATGATTTTGGAGTAAGATGTTCGATGAGCAGGTGTCCACAAACTTTTGGTCATTTATATCTGTGCAGTAAAACATCTGGCAGTGCTCTGTGTGGGACTGTGTTTTGCTTCACTGCATACATGGCTCCTCCCATGCAGTTTACCTTGAGGATACTGTTAACAGTAGAATGTTCTCGTCTCCTAGGTGTGGACACAATCAATGATGCTTTGGCGGCTGCAATGAACAGCACAAGGAAGCAAGATTGGACCCCCGTCTCTGTCAACGTGGCCCCTGCCACTCTCACCATCCTCACCAGAGAGGTAGTTACTAATTAACCCATCCACACCGCCATCTCCGTTACACAGAGTATTAGTAGGGGTCATGTCAGAATGGCTCTCTCCTGACTGATGTGTCCTCTGTCCTCCCCAGACTGAGGAGGTGATGTCAGAGTGCCGGGTGCGGTTCCTGTCTTTCATGGGTGTGGGGAAGGACGTCCACACCTTTGCCTTCATCATGGCCGAGGGCCCCGGGGACTTCATCTGTCACATGTTCTGGTGTGAGCCCAACGCTGCCAGCCTGAGTGAGGCGGTGCAGGCCGCCTGCATGGTGGGTCAGCAGACTGAACAGTGGACTCCATTATGGATTATTAAGTGGTCTAGAGGGACTGGATGATATGTTGTCTATAATATAGAACATTTCATGAATGCCTGTCAATGTTTCCTTGAATAGTATTGATGAGTTTTAGTGTCTTTACTGATGGAGTCCTGTTGTATGTCTGTGTTCTGTCCTCAGCTGCGCTACCAGAAGTGTCTGGACGCGAGGCCTCCCAGCCTGGGCTCCTGCCTGCCCACTCCCCCTGCTGACTCCGTGGCCCGCCGGGTTAGGATCGGGGTCCAGAGTCTGCTGGGAAGCTTCAAGCAGTACAGGTCAGGGTCCCAGTCCCCCTGAGCAGAAGAGAGAAGATCTCCCCCCCAGTAACACTAACCCATCACAGCAACTCCAGCTTACTCTCTCTAACTCTCATTCTCCCTTTCCTATTGGACTTGCACTCTTTTTGGCCTTCCTTAGAGAATGTCTTGTCATTAGTGTATGGCGTTATATGTAACTGAGGAAATGCTTACTTACTAGTGATTGCAAAGTACGTTTTTCTATACATCTACTGTATAACTCTCCTTTAGCTTTGTACTCAAACTGAATGAGCCCTGACAACTACCCGTTGTTTGTTCTGTTGCTGGGATGTCATCTGTTTGTCACTATTTTTGTGTTTTAGCAGAAACCATGTCTGGCAGGAAGTGTTCGTATGACGGGATGTAAGTACATGTTTCTTCACAGTAGGAGGTTAGGACGTATTTAGGACGATTCCACACAGAAATACATCTCATTTCTTCCTCAGTGCAATTATGGTTCAGTCATGGGGCCATGCTTCTCCGAACAGTAACACCTCTTTCTACTGGTGTCTAAAGAAGGTCTTGCAATCACGGTTGGGAACCTAGTATATTAGTCTCCTGATGTTTGTTTTCTACCATGTCAATACCCTGTACACTCCTCAGCCTTTCTACTCCTGCCCAAATGAGCTTCTTGACACTAGCCATCTTAGAGCCCAGGTAGAGTGTGTTGTAGTCTTCCGCTAAATAAGGTTAGGATCATGTGCTACGTCGTAGTGAACAACCACTGATTTCAGGGTATGCTGGAGTTGTTTCCCATACATTTTCATGAACATTTGCAAGTTCAGTGCTTGTGTGCAATAATCAAACTTTCCTGTATGTGGTATTGGTAGAATGGCTTTCATAGGCTTATATAGCAGCACACACTGTGCTGTGGTTTCTTTAATGTAGGGGCCTGGCTATATCTGACTAGTGCTTGGCCAACAAAAAGAGCCAATGGTGAAAATAGACTTCTGGTCATGAAAAAGTGACCTATAAAATACAGCATCTTAAGGCCTCGGTTTTCCATCTGTTATTCAACCACAGCTTTTAACCACCTCCACTGAATAGTAGTGTAGGACCTCACCACACACTGCATGTTTTAATAGCTCAGAGGAATAACCAGGATCATATCTGCCTGCAGCGGTTTAGTGCTGAACTCTTAGTTATTGTAACATACTAGATGTGTGCTACTTCATGGTAAAGAGGGCTGAATTCTGTACCTGTTAAGTGTTTGTAAGGCATGTCACTAGCCTGTATCCGTGTCTATCAATATATATGCTAGCTAGTAGTAGATTAGTTGTCACTGTCAGGTCCTTTCCACTGAGTAGCTGAGAGCAGGTCAGTATCTGTCTCCCTTAGTCACCGCCCTGGGACAGGGATAACATTGAGAGGATGATTCCAGTGTTTTAAGATTCTGTTCTTCCACTTTTTGCTCTGTTTGGCTCTGGACACTCTTAAGTATTGTTTGTATACACTATCATGGACACTACTGAGGAGCAGTTGCGCATTTTTGATTATTGATTGTATTAGAGAACACAAGTCCGAGAATAGTTGTGGTTTTTATGTTTAAAAAAACAAATGAATTGTGTTTGTCAGAAGTATTTAGTGCAATAGTTATTTGACCTATAACAAAGTAAAACTTGTAAAATATAGAAACACTATCTGAAATTAGACTAGATTGTATTGTATAATACTATATAGTGTATTGTATAATACTATATAGTGTATTGTATAATACTATATAGTGTATTGTATAATACTATAGATTGTATTGTATAATACTATAGATTGTATTGTATAATACTATAGTGCATCTTTTGTCACCGCTCACTTATCATTGTGCTCCTTTTTCTAATTCAGTTACGTTAGTACTTCCAAGGTCAACATTAAAAACAAGATGAGTGTTGGAACACTAGCTTATTAATTTATTTCACAATTTATGTAAATTAGGTGTATAAAATGTATCTGTATATAAAAGTCCCTGCACAATAAATAAATGCAAACATATCTTATTTTTGGTGTTGCATATTTTTTTGCACAATTTGCATGGTTTTGGTGTGATGTGACTGAGTGAAGCCATGTGGATTGGAGAGATTGTATTCCAAAGAGCAGTTATTAGATTAGATCTGTCTGTAAATTATGTCTCCTTTCGTAACTGGTGGCAGAACCACAGAAATCCTCATTTTTCAATCAATGGATTTTATCTGACAATTCCTGGCAATCCCATTAAAATGGAAGAGAAGCCAGGCAGGCTGTCAATTCCTTTTCATATGTATGAAACCTGCTGACATTGGTTTTACCATATGTATTGTGAGAGCTGCAAGAATAGAGATAGATTGAGGACTCATTGTATCTGTGCCATTATAGCTTCTGTGACAGCCTCAAGGGCGCTGACCATGCTATCTCCATTTTGAGGTAGTCCATTTTCTTCAAGATTGGCTGATCCCTACTGATGACTCAGTTGGACATGACTCCAACGGGTCACCAGGATGGTTTGGTTAATGAAGTTGGAAGTCCCACCCAGTTGACTACATTAAAATTACGAAAGCCCTCAATGGCGCTGCCTATGCTAATACGGCCTTTTTGGCCGATAAAGGCCTCTATCATTCTCTGTGGGTGCAATTACCATGCATGAAAACCATGCAGAGGTCACCCCATGTCATCTGTTTATTCATGACTGTATGCTGCCCCCTACTGGTGTGTTCAAAATGCCCAGGGACAGAGGCTGGATATAGGCTGGTTATTGTTTCCGCAGGAGATGATTTGGGGGATGAAAGGTGCACATCAAGTGGTTCAGGCCCAGACGGGTAATGGACTCTTTGTCGATACGAGGATATCTCTCCTATTCCCTGCCAGCTGGACTGCACTGCTGTGGGACACATCAAGGGCTTGGTGGTAATCGGGTCCTTTTTAAGGGATTGGCCAGCTCCCCGCCCCATCTACGCTGAGGATTGGTTGTGTGTTTGGGGTTTTGCTTGTGTTCCCTCGTCCCTCATGTTTCCGGTGTGGTTTAATTAATTTGTGGCGTGCTGGCTGACAGTGGGTGGGTGTCTGAGTTCAGTGTCTTGTTGATGGAGGTGACCCATATCAAAGACCTTCTACCCTTTGCTACCTCCACTCAGAACGGAGGTTATTTTAGCCGATACATCTGTATGCTCAAACAACATGCTATAGATTTGATCTACGTTATTATTAAGTACTGTGTTAGAAAATAATATTTATTTAGTCCTTACATGAAAATGTGCTCTTCGAAAGCAACAAAATATAATTATTTCTGTCTCTTTTGATTTTCCTATATTCCCAAATGTAATCATATTGTTCCATATGATTATGAATGTGTGGTGGTATGTTTTTCCTTGCTTAAATCCCATTGTTCTGTGTCTTTATACTGTTTGCCATCACGCTGAAACACATTTCTGATGACTATTTCAATGTGTGTGAGTGTCTGACTACATTTACTTACACATGTGCCTGTGGTAGTCTTTCACACTGTGTCAATCACAATTTAAACAAGTTCGGCTCACGGAGAAATAATCACAATTATAATTATTTTTTATAATTATGCATGCAGTATTTGTGTAATGGAGATTAATTTTGAGTAATGAATGTGTAGTCTTGTGGAACATTGCTTCTCCTCTCAGAGTTGTGGAGTGGGCTCATATCTTCACTGCTGGGCATTTTAATCACACATCTACAGTAGAACATTGTGAATAAAGGAAGTGAACAGCAGCTTCATCTTAAACCTGGTATCAAGGTCTGACAGAGATGATTGAAGTCCCTGTAGGATACATCCTCCTCTTGGTTCTCATGGTGTGAATAGATCCACTTCACTGAATGAGGATTCTCAAATCCCTGAGAAGCTTTCCGGTGGAAATGTGCGTTTATTAAGAAGGTTACTTTTGTTTTTCCTCTTTTTTTGAGTTTGTGGTAGTCAGGAAAGACGCTGTTGGGCTCTGAGTGTCAGTCAGGTCACAGTGAATCAATCACAACCACAGGAGAGGAATTTGCACAACACAGAGGTGGATCAACTTCACAGAGTCAGGAGGGAGAGAGAAAGAGAGGGAAGGTAACAAAGGATGGACTGCGCCAGGCAGTGAGAGAGATGGGAAAAAGGGATAAGAAGCTGTTGCGTTGTAGGAATTCATCATGTGGGCGTATTGATGTTGGCTTTCAGATGTTTTGTTTACATTTCTACCCTTTCATGACAAAATGAAAATGTTATTTCTATCTTATGACGTTCTATGTGTCAAAAGCTTTTTAGTATTTTGAGGTAGCGCTATACATAATCAAGATAAATGTAGGCTACATATAATGGCAGAGTTTCTATCAAATGTTCTCTTCAGGGCTGATGGGTTTATGTCAACGTTTCCTTTCTCATGTGTCCCATAACATTGGTTGAATTTTTTTTTTGTCACAAATATTCAGAGCACATAAAATGCAATGTGACTGAAAATGGTTGATTGATTCAGTTTGATTTTGGGGATGTTTGTGGGGAATATATGCAAATGCATGTGTCTGGTTCTATTAGTGGAAGGTTCTTCTGGTGGTTTTAGTCTTTTGTTCCTGTCCCATGTGCATTGAGTGAAAGGTTCAAAGGGCATATTCCTGAACCCTCTCTGGTATTCACTTTAGTGGGTGTGACATACCATTAAGTAGAGATATTATTTCCCTACTATCAACATCCCCCTTGGTTTTCTTCTGCTTTGCAGGAAGCTGACTTTAATTTGTTGTCGGTAATAGGGAGGCTGAATGTTTTCTTCAATCACAGAGTGTTCATTATGGACATGAATTAATCAAAATGACAGCATATGCTTTCTGGACACGTAAAATATCTCCCCAGCATGCACTGTAATTCTCCTTATTGAATGTATCCTTGAATCCTTTGTCAGAGGAAAAGGGTGGAGACAGGGAAGAAAATCAAGATGCATTTTGAAAAACACACCACAAATTGACATGTGCCCTCTGATGTAGATATCTATGCCACTTACCTTAAAACCCAGCTTGTATTGCCTCAGACAGCCTATATATATGAGCTGTGAACGACAGCGACTGTAGAATGCATGAATAGTCATTTACTTTCCACTACCAGTATGCGCACACAGCCTCTGAACCTGTCGCAAGTCTTTCACAACAGACATTGCCCTTTTGTTTCCAGACTAATATATTCTTCTCTTCCTCACCTTGGTTCTCCCCTCCTGCCCCTCTTCTGTATTAAAATGGGTCCAAGTCTATTGCAGAGTAATTACTTTAGAGAACAGGAATTTATGTTCATGAGTGAGTGGTGGTTCATTTTTCTTTAGTGCTCCACTGTGTCCCTGGAATGTTCCATCGTTAAACTAAGATGACAGACCAATTCCTATTCCCATATCAAACCTGTTCCGAGAGCACTGTCAGTCTGTTATGGTCAGGGATTATAGTTCATAGAAATTACACATCTAATTAGTTTGAAGGAAACACTCTCAAAACGGTATCTGAAATGTTTCTAAATACAACAGGATCCTGGGAACATCCCTTGTCTGTGAGCTCAAAGAACTGACGAACTGCAGATCACATACTTCATTTAAATCAGGATTCCTCACATCTCTTTCCAGTCCTAGTGAAGCTCAGCTCATGCCTAAATTAACTTGTTGATTGGTTTACAGGTGTACTCATTAAGAGTGAGATTAATCTAGTAAAACATGAGGCTCTTTGAGAAAGAGATGACTTCTCAATCCCATTCTCTGGTGTATCTTGCTCCAGAGATACTCCTAGTTTCATAGACCCCAATCCTCTCGTGGCACACAGCAGCAAATTGCATCATTACTTTGCAAATTTGTTCAAGCAATCAACTCAATCTCGCTTGGGGTACCAATCTGACAACAGGCATGATTATAATCCTGGGTGGCTCACTGGCTGTCTCCGGGGAGAGGAATGACAGGAGAATGACAATGAAGCTTGAAATTGTTTATTATATTTCCACCTTTCCCTATTTTCTCCATCCTTCCTCAGCCCAGGACCAGACCAATGCTGCTCCATTTCAATGTCTTAGCACAGCCAAACTACCACCATTTTGACAAGCACTACTGTGATCGGGTCTTTGTGTTAGTAAAGCAGTCTTGCATGTAATCTTTTTTGATCTGGGGGACTGAACATAGCAGCGGTCTGTTCAAGTAAAGACCTGCCATGGGCAGAAAGGAACATCTGTGATGTTTGGGAATGAGGATAAGGCCTATGCAAAGTCTGAGTCAAAACAGTGGCTATGGATTAGAACTGATGACGAGTGCCCCTTAGTGTGGCTGCGGATGGAGTGTGTGGCTGCGGACGGAGCGTGTGGCTGCGGACGGAGCGCGTGGCTGCGGACGGAGCGGATGGAAGGCGTGGCTGCGGACGGAGCGCGGACGGAGCGTGTGGCTGCGGACTGAGCGTGTGGCTGCGGATGGATTGGATGGAGTGTGGCTGAGGACGGAGTGGGTGGAGCGCGTGGCTGCGAACGGAGCGAGTAGCTGCGGATGGAGTGTGGCTGAGGACGGAGCGTGTGGCTGCGGGCAGAACGTGTGGCTGCGGTCGGAGCATGGCGGGGACTTTTCTAAAGATCCACTAAAACCTTTAAATCAAGTCTTTCCATGTAAATGCACCAACAGAGACTGCATTAGCCCGGGTCTATTTGGGTTTAAACCAAATACATTACATTTACCTGAGGAAGGGCTTTGGAATACAGAGTCAGGCGTAGCAGATGGATATGAAATGACCTGATGGGAAGTTGGAGAGGAGGGGGCCCAGGCTGTTGATTCTCATTTCACCACCTGTCCTCATGTCCCAGTAAGGATGTCTGAGACAGAGATAAATACTGCCAGCACTGTGATTTATAAGCTGTGCAGCGGACAGAATTTACCCATTACCTGACTGGGTTCACAAGGCCCACAGGTCTACACAGAGTCCACTGCAGACAGACTCTCTGACCCTCTCTTCCCGTTTCCCTTTCTCACTCTCTCCCACTATCCTCCCTTCTTCTCCCTCGTCCACACCACAGAATGACAATCTCCTCCCTGCTGATCCAGTCCTGCTCTGATTTGAAAATTTTGACTAAACATACTGTGAGCACAGTGTTGATTCTCTTTCAGAAATAATATAGATTATGTATTGGGGTGTGTGTGATAGTGTTACCATGAAAGCATAAACAGAAAATATTCCCCAAAATGAATATAATGATGAGACTATGAAAATAGTATGCTAATGTATGTACTTGGTCAGTGAACATTGTTTGTGAAGTAATAAGCAGTGGGCCTTAACAGTATGCTGCGTTCAGAAGTGTGAAACCTAATACTTTAGAAACGGGGACCAATGAGATCAGTGCATTCGCTTGCTTTGAACTTATTGAGAACAGCGATTGGCTGATGGCAAACAAGCCACCCAGTTGACTACTTTAAAATGGTGGAAGCCTTCAATGGCAATGTCCATGCAAAAATTGGTTATATCCATGATGAGTACTCTAACTAACTCTGTAAAAATGTGACATTGAATAGTTCAGAGCCATCATTGGATTGTATATAATTCCTTGGATTATAAACAATACACTTCCTTGGATTTGGATGTAAGGACTCAAACCAGAGGTTCTTGTAGGTCTAAGCCTTTCATTTCTACCCTGGATTTTCTCTTTGGACTGTTGGCTCTGACAGGAATTATTCATTTGTTGATTATTTAATCATTATTTTGTTGCTTATGTTAAACCCTTATAGTTTTCCTATAAAGAATACACTATTAGTGCACTAACCAAGTTCCCCAATCTTTAATTTCTGGCAAGTTTGTGGTTTATGCAAGTTACAGTGTAGTGTCTGTTTTGGTTGGTGCTTGTATCTTTAATGTTTACTGTAGATCTTTACAAATGTCACCGAACTCAATTTTGATGGAACAATGTCCATCCTGTTTTTATTTGGCCCCTTATGTCTTTGGTTCTTGAAATGCCTCCTTTGTTCAGAGGTTGAGCACCAAGCCACCAACTATCAGTTATTTTCTTGTTATGGAGAGAGTTGATGTGAGACTCCATGTCATGTTTCATTCCTCCCATCTCTAAAACATGACCAGTGTCTGTCTGGGTGCCCTCCACTGTAACCTCTGTGATATTAGGCTTCTCTCTGAATTGCTGCCTGTCGAGCGTATTACACCATGTCTATCGATTCTGAAATCGAGATGGAGCTTGATATATAGCAAATCAAATCAAAATCAAATCAAATGTATTTATATAGCCCTTCGTACATCAGCTGATATCTCAAAGTGCTGTACAGAAACCCAGCCTAAACCCCCAAACAGCAAGCAATGCAGGTGTAGAAGCACCTGCAGGTGTAGAAGCACATATATATATGTGTACTTAATATACCAAGTTTGTTTATGTGTGTACTGGGTCTGGTTCAAAGTGGATCATTGAATGTGTACATCTATTGCATAGTCCATTACAAATAGTACCTGCATGTATACATATTGTTGGGTATGTAGCAATACATGGACTAAATGATGAAATAATTTGAAAAGAGAGGTTTAGAGTATGTAGAAACAAAGTTAGCATGCGTTTTGCATCCTGTAGCAGACAGTAGAAAATAAGATAATCTCTGCACTGCAGGCTATTGTGTTTCCTCCAGTGTTAAATAGAACTGGCTCTGCCAGTAATATGGGTTAATTGTTCTGGATGGCTGGATCACTTCCAACAGTTCATCCAATTTCCATTTAAATTGAGCCATCGGAGCATGACATGGGTGACACTCTGCTCCGCGCGGCACTGTCACAAGCTGCCATGGTTGGCCTGGCCCACTCCTGGGCTGGATGTGGAGCGGGGAACCTTGTTTTTAGGTCTATCTGGGGGTTCTCAAGTGGCACACCCTGCCTGGCTCTCCCAATGGGGTTGATCCTTTAAGCCAGAGCCAGCCAAAAAGCCCTCTCATATAGTCAGAGCAGTGGAGTGTATATGCATCGCCACATAGTCAATCTCCTTCTGCCAATCATCACAGTTTGTCGTGACCTGCCAGTCTGTACAGTGGAGTAGAGGGGAGGCCATATGCATTCCTGTTTAGGAGTTCTATTCTCTTGCTCTTTAAATGTGAAATGTGATGATTTTCTCTTACAATATCATCAATCTCTTATACATATTTCATTCAGTAATTGCATGTTTAAAATCAAAGGAGGTGCACTTTATAATGACAGATTTATGATGACTGATGCATATTTCTAAATCATGGTGTCACTGTACAATTACTGCTGAATGTTACAACAAGCTTACAGACAACACATACAGTACATTTGTCTATTTTAGTACCCTCAGCCACACCTTGCATTGGCCAGATATCCACAGGGATGTGGAGCACTGCAGTGTGTCATTCAGTCAGAGAGTCGAAGTCAGAGAAGGCTACCAGAGGGTGGGGGGGGTTGTCTGACTGTAGCATTGCCTTCCTGTGAGCTGTTCTCCTCTCCCTATCGCCTGTCCCCCCTCACTACCCCTATACATCATACAGACAGGTTCTGTGCTCCTGTGGATGTGACTCCTAACAGTCATGCTCTACAGCTGAGCAAGCATAACATCCCACAGACCCTACTGTATCATCGATCTGTTCCATTCTAGAAACCACCCCCATGTCATACTTATTGTTTCTACACTCTTGGAAAAAGGTGCTATCTAGAACCTAAATGGATCCTTCGGCTGTCTCCATTTGAGAATCCTTTGAAGAACAACTTTTTGGTTCCAGGTTTAACTCTTGGAATCCAAAAGGGAACCAAAAAGGGTTCTACCTGGAATCGAAAAGGGTTAGCCTATTGGGACAGCCGAACAACCCGTTTGGCACCCTTATTTCTTAGAGTGTAGAAGGGGTTGAGGAAACACCTGCAGTAAATCATGTGTGTTTTGATAGAATGGCTGCTTTGGAAAGCCTTTGTCTTAGTAGGCTATTCTCTTTGGTTGTCCCTAACCTCAGTGGGCCAGACCCTCTATCATTATGGTCTGGTTCAGTGGTGTGAAGAGGCTCCACCCTAGGCAGGGTGGTTAGTGTGTGATCTCTGGCGAGATGCTGAATTCAATCATTTAGCCGACCCGAGGGCTCCTCACCCTCAGACCTTGACCCAGGACTTTATTTGCCGGGTCATGAGGAGAAAATGGAGGCCACACACTTTACCGCTTGTGGACTAAATGACACCAGGATGAATGGGAGGTTAGGTCCACTGGGACTCACCTCTGACCTCTTCCAGCTCGCTGTGTTTAGCTTCTTATTGAGTTTGGTCTCAAGGTGCATGTAGGTTTATTACCCACATTGCAATTATTCTAAGAATTGCAATTTTAATTTGAGTGCTGATTTGTCTCTCCTTTTTCTCCCTTTTTGTTATTGTGCAAGGTTCAGAGAGCAAATGTTTGCTTATCTGTGTGTTTGTTTTGGTACAAGTGTGTATTCATACAGTGTGTACTGTGTGTGCACTCACCTATGTGTAATGTTTGCGTAAGCTTGTGTTGTTTGGTGCATGGTGTGATGCGGGGGTACATTCACTACACGTCTGTCTGCTAGCCCAGTGAGTGACTCATTTGAATCTGGTCTCCTTGAGGTGTCCTTCACTCTAACACACTGAGCCTGAGACGGGGGGCTGGGGATGGGCCCCCTCAATGCTCCCCTCCCCCAGTGATCCTCTGCAGGTTCTCCAACAGAAAATACATGTCCAGATATTTCTATCGTTCTGCTGTCTGATCTTCACACAGGGTTCTAAAACAAAGCCCTGGTATGAATATTTATAACTCCTCTGATGGGATCAATGGGAAGAAGAGAGAGGACCTGAATAATCATCCATCTGTACTTCCAGACCCTTCTCTACTCTCCATCTCTCTAAAGTGGAAGTGTTGTTTGAAAGAGGAAATATGTGTGTGAGAGAAGTAGAGGGAGAGAGAGAGAAATAAATGTGTGTACGTGTGTGTGAGCATGCATATTTTGTCTGTGCATGTTGGCAGGCTTGGTATTACTACCTTGACGGGGATCATGTAGTTATTCCTGTTCCAGCTTCTAGGTATTATTGATACAATAATGAAGCTACGCTAGTTTGGCCTTTCATTCTAAATCCAGGCATCCACTTCTGGATCGACGACTACCCTAACACCTCAGCTTACTTTGTTTTCGTTCTTTCACATCCTATGACTCCCACACTCCATCTCTTACCTCAGCATCTCTGGCTAAACTTCTGAGAGAGAGAGTGGGAGTGGGAGTGGGTTGGACTTAGAACAGACCCCTGGTGTCTTCATTAACATTCCCAGCATGGAGGATCTCGGAGATAAAAGTCAGACAGGCTGAGACAGTCTGCTCTGTGTCTTCCGTGGGTGGTGGGCACACTGCCCGGTGCTCAGTAAGCAAATTAGGTGGGCACTGTGCCCAACACTGGCTCTTTCTGACGTACAGTAGCCCTGCCACACACACTTTAGCTGCACAAGGAGAAAACCATTCATCAGAGGTGCTTGCATCTCCCAGCTTGTACTGGTCTGCAGAGAGGGGAGAGGCAGACGAGCCCAGAGTCCTTGGTGATGAATGCCCTAGCTTCCACACCTTTTAAAAGTACACTTTATCAATGGGGAATGGAGCAGCGTGTTCAGGTGGCTGAGGGGAAATTGCCTTTTTCCTTTCACCTGCAGCCAATGGTGAAGAAGTGAATGGAAAGGGATGGGAGGCCGGCTGCCCTCTGAGCTGATGTATATGGAGAAAATGAGAGGAGCAGACCTTTCAATCTCTCTCTCTACCGCCTCCTTTCTCCTTATCCTTTCTTTTTTTATTCCTCCTCTCTCTCCCTCCATTCCCCAATGCTGCAGAGTGTTGGGTCACTGAGGTGTGTGTGTTGACAGGCTGAGCTCTGGGAGGTCGTGAGGGCAAGGGCAGCGTATGCAGACTTGGAGACAGAAAGCTGAGACAGCAAGGCCCTGTCTGAGACCACTGTGTGCAGCACCAATACCAAGCCCAGACAGGAACAGAACAGTGTGCAGCAATATTACAGAGGCCAGACAGGAACAGAACAGTGTGCAGCACCAATACCGAGGCCAGGCAGGAACAGAACAGTGTGCAGCACCAATACCAAGGCAAGACAGTAACAGAACAGTGTGCAGCACCAATACCGAGGCCAGACAGTAACAGAACAGTGTGCAGCACTAATACCGAGGCCAGACAGGAACAGAACAGTGTGCAGCACCAAT
The DNA here is from genome assembly GCF_045791955.1 of Oncorhynchus clarkii lewisi. Classification (NCBI taxonomy): domain Eukaryota; kingdom Metazoa; phylum Chordata; class Actinopteri; order Salmoniformes; family Salmonidae; genus Oncorhynchus; species Oncorhynchus clarkii. Next base: position 31,575,044 of record NC_092170.1, read on the forward strand.
ACCGAGGCCAGACAGGAACAGAACAGTGTGCAGCACCAATACCAAGGCAAGACAGTAACAGAACAGTACGCAGCACCAATACCGAGGCCAGACAGTAACAGAAGAGTGTGCAGCACTAATAGGGAGGCCAGACAGGAACAGAACAGTGTGCAGCACCAATACCGAGGCCAGACAGTAACAGAAGAGTGTGCAGCACTAATAGCGAGGCCAGAGAGGAACAGAACAGTGTGCACAATACCGAGGCCAGACAGGAACAGAACAGTGTGCAGCACTAATAACGAGGCCAGACAGGAACAGAACAGTGTGCAGCACCAATACTGAGGACAGACAGAGCAGAACAGAGTGTGCAGCACCAATACAGAGGACAGAGAGAACCACGACCTTGAGCCGTGAGCAGAAGAAATGCATTTCAAATACATATCCCACTGTGGAGGTGGGCTCCCAGGCCCGTCTGCCCAGGGTACGTGTTCACTGATTGGCATATGGTGTTTTGCTCAAACTGGATTAAATTCAGCCCCTCATGAATTAATGTGAATGCCCAGGATATTGTGCTGCAGCATTGAGAGATGCGATAAACAAATTAGTGATTTTTTTCATATCCTTCCCTAATTGATATTCATGAATGCAGTAACTTATATGCCACAAAGGGTGTTGTGCAGTGAAAAGATTTAGATTTAGATTGTTAATCAATGGGCGACTGCTCAGTGTGTCTGTCTGTGTGTGGGTGTGTGTGTGTGTGGGTGTGAGTGTGTCTGTGAATGTGTCTGTGTGTGAGTGCGTGTGTGTGTGCGTGTGTGTGCCACAGGCACCTTATTTAGGAAGGACGGCTCATAGTAATGGATGGAAGGGAATAAATGGAATGGTGTCCAACACATCCATGTGCTTGATGCCGTTCCATTCCAGAAATGATTATGAGCCGTCTTTCCCTCACCAGCCTCCTGTGGTGTGTGTATTTAAATACATGTTTGGTTGGGCCCATTTGACTGAATTAGGATCAACATGAATTATTTTGCCCTGCAGCCCTCCCTATCAATGGGACCAGTGGTGGTTTGTCTGTGGGGCTTTTATATGTAAAACACATAGCACAGGGGTGCTCCCAGACACCGGGATTAGAAAGCTCTCTGTAGGGACGCGGGACGAGGTTCTCTCCCTGTTGTGTTTGTTTATTTCAACCATCTGCCCACAAAAAAACCTCTGCCTTTATGTCTGCAGACATGACACATTTCTCTCAGGGCTGTGTTTAACTCCGTACTCGACAGGATCAGAGAGAGAGAGAGGCATCATTCATTATATGAGTTTCATGGTATATTTGTTTACGGACCGTTCATGGATGAGGCTTTTGTGCGAAAAGGAGCTTTCAGCTTTGTTTTATTAAAGGGTTTCTGTCCAGATGTTCTGCTCCAAAGCAGCTGAGGTTGTTTGGGATGTTTACATTACCCCCTGAGCTAACTGAGGTAAGAGAGTATACTGTAGCTGCACAATAGTGTCTTAACCATTATTTGACATTAAAGTCATTTAGCAGAAGCTCTTCTCCAGAGCGACTTACAGGAGCAATGAGGGTTAAGTGCCTTGCTCAAGGGCACATCAACAGAATTTTCACCTAGTCGGCTCAGGGATTCAAACCAGAGACCTTTCGGTTACTGGCCCAATGCTTTTAACCACTGGGCTACCTTTCCCCCTTATACAGAAGGAAGTGCAACTGTATTGAACTTACAAACATGTAGTTTTAGACAATATATATAGTTTGCAATTCAGTACCTCTACCATCCCTCTACCTCTCCTCTCTATCTCTCCTGCATGCTAACAGAGAGAGCTATACCAGGTTGGCCTCTGTAAACTGTGAACAGCATGTTAGTGTGTGAGTCAGAGAGCAGTACTGCAAGTGAATTTCACTACACCTGCAATAACATCTGCTAAACACGTGTATGTGACCAATAAAATGTGATTGGATTTGAATTGTTGTATCTCTGTGGTGTTGTGGAGAAGAAGGGCAGCCTACTGAAGACTCCTCTTTCTCTCCACAGCCCCCATCATGCTCCACTGATGGATCTATTTAAATATGTATCTTTCCCGGCAGCTGACTCTATCAAATGCTGAGGATTCCCCTGTTTTCTCCCACATGTATGTTCAGTCTTGGAGTGGATCTGTCCCCATTTCACCCTGATGTCAGTCTTAAGAATGGAAGAGGAGTAAGGATAGATGGGTTCTATATACCAGGATGTGTCCCTCCCTCAGTCATGGGGACGAGTATGATTGAGTGATTCAGTGCTCTTGGCCCTGTGTGTCTCTCCCTAGCTATAACCACTCACTGGCAGGCAGACAGTGGTGAGAGATTATACACAGCTCTCTGCTGGGCAACCGCATCCCTGGGACATGTTGCTCATTTTCAGGATTGCATTTGAATATGTGCAGGAAAGATTGGAGTCTGATGATGATTTATGGTTCACTAGGAGGATGCTGCATGGTGATGTGTGGAGAAGAGGACATTTCACTCACATTCCCATAACGGCTGTTATACATTATAGTGATAACCAACAAGAGCCAATATAGTGATCTCCACATAAAAGGTAGGGAGAGAATGACGGATCGCATCGCTACAGTCACCTACTCCTACAGGATTTCATGGTGGACTTATTTCGACCTTACCTGTGAATCTGGTCTTGTAACAAAAAAAATGAAATATTGAAGGCATACACGTTTTTTCATGATCTCCACTCAGATGTGGGTAATTTCACAAATGTAAAGTTAAGTGGTCATTACTGTGTCATCACTGGTCCAAAAATGGCATTTTACATTGTGCCTTGTAGCTGGACACTGTCCATTACTCTTAGCTGTTTGTGATCAGGCTATGTGACACACACTGCATCTGTGTTGGACACGGACCTAGTCTCCTGCCTTACCACATCACACGAAGGCTAAAGAAAATACAGACTAAGGAAATGGAGGGCATCCAATCGTTCTGACACACACACAATGTTGGTTAGAGGGAGGTTCTATATATCACTGAAATGAATTTGGTTTCATCAGTTGCTTTAGATTTCAGTCAATTCATCTATTTGAGTTATGGTTGCTCTTAAGAAGAGAATCATGCCAGCTGTGTTATCTACCTGTATTGTCTCAGCCTCCAGCCTCAGTATAATTGCACATCTCTTACGTACTGTTCTTCTCGGCTTGCTTAGTGAACATGTTCTGTACACACCCATAGGGAAACCAGGCACGAGGTCAAAGTAATGCAGTGTGGAAGAATTTGCCCCCTGCTTTGGGACCAGCGAGAAATGGGCAGAGACAAGCATGTGTAGTCTATCAAGTCAAATTTCAAATCAAATTTATTGATAAAGCCCTTCTTACATCAGCTGATATCTCAAAGTGCTGTACAGAAACCCAGCCTAAAACCCCAAACAGCAAGCAATGCAGGTGTAGAAGCACAGTGGCTAGGAAAAACTCCCTAGGAAGGCCAGAACCTAGGAAGAAACCTCGAGAGGAACCAGGCTATCAGGGGTGGCCAGTCCTCTTCTGGCTGTGCCGGGTGGAGATTATTACAGAACATGGCCAAGATGCTCAAATGTTCATAGATGACCAGCAGGGTCAAATAATAATAATCACAGTGTTTGTCAATGGTGCAACAGGTCAGCACCTCAGGAGTAAAAGTCAGCTGGCTTTACATAGCCGATCATTCAGAGTATCTTTACCGCTCCTGTTGTCTCTAGAGAGTTGAAAACAGCAGGTCTGGGACAAGTAGCACGTCCGGTGAACAGGTCATGTTTCCATTACCATCCTGAGACAAGGCTGAGTATAGCCCACAAAGATCTCAGCCACGGCACAGCCAAAAGGGGGGCACCAACCCAGACAGGAAGATCACATCAGTGACTCAACCCACTCAAGAGACGGCATGGAAGTGACGGCATGGAAGAGCATCAGTAAGCCAGTGACTCGGCCCCTGTAATAGGGTTAGAGGCAGAGAATCCCAGTGGAGAGAGGGGAACCGGCCAGGCAGAGACAGCAAGGGCTGTTGCTCCAGTGCCTTTCCGTTCACCTTCACACTCCTGGGCCAGACTACACTCAATCATAGGACCTACTGAAGAGATGAGTCTTCAGTAAAGACTTAAAGGTTGAGACCGAGTCTGTGTCTCTCACATGGGTAGGCAGACCATTCCATAAAAATGGAGCTCTATAGGAGAAAGCCCTGCCTCCAACTGTTTGCTTAGAAATTCTAGGGACAGTAAGGAGGCCTGCGTCTTGTGACCATAGCGTACGTGTAGGTATGTACGGCAGGACCAAATCAGAGAGATAGATAGGAGCAAGCCTATGTAATGCTTTGTAGTTTAGCAGTAAAACCTTGAAATCAGCCCTTGCCTTAACAGGAAGCCAGTGTAGGGAAGCTAGCACTGGAGTAATATGATCAAATTTTTTGGTTCTCGTCAAGATTCTAGCAGCCGTGTTGAGCACTAACTGAAGTTTATTTAGTGCCTTATCTGGATATCTGGAAAGTAGAGCATTGCTGTGCTGCCATCCTGTTAGAAGGTAACAGATTATTTTATTACAATGGTTAAAATGTATTTTCATTGTGTTCCATGGTGTTATTCGCCCCCTAGTGGAGCTTTCTGGTACTTTGAAAGACCACGCAAACAGGAAGTAGAGAATTTGTTCTGCACGCATAGAAGCAGCTACAAACAACGCTACGGTGCAGGTCATTCAGTGTAGTTATTTCTTGTCACGCTTCAGCCTTGGAAAATATTTGTTTGTAAGTTCGATTCAAGCATTTAGCTAATGATGATAATCTTGTTATTGATAGAGTTGCTTACATAACAACGTTGGTTGGTTGCATTTACTCACACAAATTGCAATGCCTTTCATGTATGTCATTAGCTGTATTACTTTGCTCGTGCGTCATGCAAACAAATTGTAAAATATACAAAACTGTAGTTTTGTTACTGTTTCTAGTGTAATATGCTTTGTTATTCTACATAGATGGTTGTACATTATTAGAGTAATGAAAGGAGTTAGCCAATTACCATATGAGTAACAATTAGCTACATGGTTTGGCATCATGCCAGATGCATGGTACCTTGGCACGTGCTTTGTATTTTCATGCAACTTCAACTTGAAAGGTTTAATGTTCATCTACAAGGTCGATTTGAAGTGAATACTAAAGTATATTATTTTCTGTATTTTGCAGTTTCACAACATAAACGTTTTCAATATATTCATTCAAGAAAAGTCACACCTTGGGAGTTTTATTGAAGACTTAGTTGTTAGCTATCTGTCTAGTTTTGCATGAGAACGCAACTCAAGGGCAGAATAATTGCAGTAGTCTAACCTAGAAGTGACAAAAGCATGAATACATTTTTCTGCATCATTTTTGGACAGAAAGTTTCTGATTTTTGAAATGTTACGTAGATGGAAAAAATCTGTCCTTGAAACAGTCTTGATATGTTCGTCAAAAGGGTCCAGAGTAACGCCAAGGTCCTTCACAGTTTTATTTGAGACGACTGTACAACCATCAAGATTAATTGTCAGATTCAACAGAAGATCTCTTTGTTTCTTGGGACCTAGAACAAGCGTCTCTGTTTTATCCGAGTTTAAATGTAGAACATTTGCAGCCATCCACTTCCTTATGTCTGAAACACAGGCTTCCAGCGAGGGCAATTTTGGGGCTTCACCATGTTTCATCAAAATGTACGACTGTGTGTCATCCGCATTGCAGTGAAAGTTAACATTATGTTTCCGAATGAAATCACCAAGAGGTAAAATATATAGTGAAAACAATAGTGGTCCTAAAACGGAACCTTGAGGAACACCGAAATATACAATTGATTTGTCAGAGGACAAAACATCCACAGAGACAAACTGATATCTTTCCGACAGATAAGATCTAAACCAGGCCAGAACTTGTCCGTGTAGACCAAGTTGGGTTTCCAATCTCTCGAAAAGAATCTGCCGATCGATGGTATCAAAAGCAGCACTAAGGTCTAGGAGCACGAGAACAGATGCAGAGCCTCGGTCTGACGCCATTAAAAGGTAATTTACCATCTTCACAAGAGCAGTCTCAGTGCTATGATGGGGTCTAAAACCAGACTGAAGCTTTTCGTATACATTGTTTGTCTTCAGGAAGGCAGTGAGTTGCTGCGCAGATGACAATGAATCTGTAATCACAATTATCTGGTGAGAAAATGGAGGACTGGTGGAATGCAGTCTTGTCTCCTCGTCAAATGGCACCCTCTCAAAAGTCTTTGTTTATCTGGCCAAAGGTTGACCAATCAGATATCTTCTATGGAGAAATGTCCTTTATTGTCAGTCGCTGAAGGGTAAATAAAATCCATAGAACAACATAATTCTACCGGTGTTATTGTACCTTCAGATTAGTTTTATACCCATCTCATTACATTTATACTGCCACCAGACAGACAAAGGCAGTTAAACCTGTATAGCAATGGGATGATCTCATAATATCTCCCAATAGGACAGGGAGTAGATGGGCCTCCTTTCCCCTCTCCAGAGGGACTCACCTGTGATTTAATCTCGTTACCTATGTGACAGGCGGGGTGGCACCATGGCAGCCAGCGCCTGCTCCCTCCCTGGTGACCCCAGATGGCCCGCTCCCCCAGGAGGGTGCATAATTGTCTAATTAAGTGGAGAGAGAGACTGCGGCCCCATTCCCAGCGTACTTCATTAAAGACAGCGCTCCATCAGCTCCTGCCACACAGGGCAGCCTCCTCTAAAAGACTCCCCCCATCCTGGCAGGAAAGGTCAAACACAGACTGAAGGTGCAGCTGCTGATTCTCCCAGTGGCTTACTAGCATGTCCGTGCCAGTGTTGGAGTCACTTTCCATGTCGCCATGGTGATTATAGGCAGTATAGTATCTCAGTTGTCTGTTTATTTGAGAAGGAACAGAAACTGAAAGGCCTAGTCTCCTGAAGATTCCTTCAGTGCAGATATTGTAGGACGTCACCTACAGCCACAGTGCATCTAAACATCACAATTCTGTCTGATAGCCTCCGCTGATGGATTCTGCTTGACCTTTCAAAGTCAAGTTATTTATGGGGAACACATACACCTCTTCCCACCGCCTCTCTTCTCCCGTCTACACACACGGACGCATGCACATACACACACACACACACACACACACACACACACACACACACACACACACACACACACACACACACACACACACACACACACACACGGCAGTTGGTGCCGTTTAAGGATTTTTATTTTTTTTATGACTATGGCCTTATTTCTATTACAGAATATTGGATGACTGTCATTCATAATTGATTCACCCAGCTCAATGTATCATGGATAGGTTTGGCTACTTAGGCTACTTACCACACAGATACTAAAATGTTCCCTTTATTAATGAGGTTGCTACAACCTACCCTATGAATAAAAGTTTACAGGTCAGGAGACATTTGAGTAATCACTGTGAAAGACAGTGACACATTCAATACCGCCTTGCACACTCTTGCATCTAGCTGATCTAGGGTGTAATCATTAGTCCAACAGTTGCAAACAAGAATTTCTATTGGACAAATTCAGGTATGTTTGTCCCCGTTTGCTTTCGTTTAAGAAACGTTTTTCAACAGAATTGCTAGAATGAATACACCCCTGAATGCACGTAAACACAGTTCACTTTCATAACAGCAAGACTGTTGTGTTATTCCTTCTCGCATCTACGCACTCTCTCACCTTTTTCTGTCAGACTTCAGTGCACAACACATCAGCTGCATTTCATAAACGCTAAACGCCACACACAGCCTACATCGTTGTCACCATATTAGCTAATGGTAACAACATACAGTTGAAGTCTGAAGTTTACATACACCTTAGCCAAATAGATTTAAATTCAGTTTTTCACAATCTCTGACATTTAATCCTAGTAAAAAGTTGGTGTAACTAAGTCAGGTGTGTAGGCCTCTTTGCTCGCACACACTTTTTCAGTTCTGCCCACAACTTTTCTATTGGCTTTGTGATGGCCACTCCAATACCTTGACTTTGTTGTCCTTAAGCAATTTTGCCACAACTTTGGAAGAATGCTTGGGGTCATTGTCCATTTGGAAGACCCATTTGCACCAAGCTTTAACTTCCTGACTGATGTCTTGAGATGTTGCTTCAACATATCCACATCATTTTCTTTCCTCATTATGCCATCTATTTTGTGATGTGCACTAGTCCCTCCTGCAGCAAAGCATCCCCACAACATGATGCTGCCACCCCCGTGCTTCACGGTTGGGATGGTGTTCTTTGTCTTGCAACCGTCCCACTTTTTCCTCCAAACCTAACGATGGTCATTATGGCCAAACAGTTCTATTTTTCTTTCATCAGACCAGAGGACATTTCTCCAAAAAGTACCTTCTTTGTCCCCATGTGCACTTGCAAACCGTAGTCTGGATTTTTTTATGGCGGTTTTGGAGCAGTGGCTTCTTCCTTGCTAAGAAGCCTTTCAGGTTATGCCGATATAGGACTCATTTTACTGTGGATGTAGATACTTTTGTACCTGTTTCCTCCAGCATCTTCACAAGGTCCTTTGCTGTTGTTTTGCGATTGATTTGCACTTTTCGAACCAAAGCACGTTCATCTCTAGGAGACCGAACGCGTCTCCTTCCTGAGCGGTATGACGGCTACATGGTCCCATGGTGTTTATACTTGCATACAATTGTTTGTACAGATGAACGTGGTACCTTCAGGCGTTTGGAAATTGCTCCCAAGGATGAACCAGACTTGTGGAGGTCTACAATTTTTTTCGGAGGTCTTGGCTGATTTCTTTTGATTTTCCCATGATATCAAGCAAAAAGGCACTGAGTTTGAAGGTAAGCCTTGAAATACATCCACAGGTACACCACTGAATGACTCAAATGATGTCAATTAGCCTATCAGAAGCTTCCAAAGCCATCATAATTTTCTGGAATTTTACAAGCTGTTTAAGGCACAGTCAATTTAGTGCATGTAAACTTCTGACCCACTGGAATTGTGATACAGTGAATTATAAGTGAAATAATCTGTCAGTAAACAATTGTTGGAAAAATTACTTGTGTCCTGCACAAAGTAGATTGCCAAAACTATATTTTGTTAACAAGAAATTTGTGAAGTGGTTGAAAAACAAGTTTAAATGACTCCAACCTAGGTGTATGTAAACTTCCGACTTCAATTGTATCTACTAAAACTAATGCTTTAGTAAACCCGCTACAATCATGCAGTACAGTGTACAGTTTGCAAGCAGTTTAGCAGTTACACTGGCGTGTCCCTGTGGCATCTTAATGTTTTTCCTCATAATCCTGGACTATCGGACCACCATTTTATTACGTTTGCAATCACAACAAATAATCTGCTCAGACCCCAACCAAGGAGCATCAAAAGTCGTGCTATAAATTCTCAGACAACCCAAAGATTCCTTGATGCCCTTCCAGACTCCTGCTGCCTACCCAAGGACGTCAGAGGACAAAAATCAGTTAACCACGTAACTGAGGAACTCAATTTAACCTTGTGCAATACCCTAGATGCAGTTGCACCCCTAAAAACTAAAAACATTTGTCATAAGAAACTAGCTCCCTGGTATACAGAAAATACCCGAGCTCTGAAGCAAGCTTCCAGAAAATTGGAACGGAAATGGCGCCACACCAATCTGGAAGTCTTCCGACTAGCTTGGAAAGACAGTACCGTGCAGTATCGAAGAGCCCTCACTGCTGCTCGGTCATCCTATTTTTCCAACTTAATTGAGGAAAATAAGAACAATCCAAAATGTATTTTTAATACTGTCGCAAAGCTAACAATGTAAACGAAATGCTTCAGTCTGTTTTCAGACCCCATCACTGCACTTGTGAAGGTGGTAAATGACCTTTTAATGGCGTCAGACCGAGGCTCTGCATCTGTCCTCGTGCTCCTAGACCTTAGTGCTGCTTTTGATACCACCGATCACCAGATTCTTTTGAAGAGATTGGAAACCCAAATTGGTCTACACGGACAAGTTCTGGCCTGGTTTAGATCTTATCTGTCGGAAAGATATCAGTTTGTCTCTGTGAATGGTTTTTCTTCTTATCAAATCAACTGTAAATTTCGGTGTTCCTCAAGGTTCCGTTTTAGGACCACTATTTTTTTCACTATATATTTTACCTCTTGGGGATGTCATTTGAAAACATAATATTAACTTTTACTGCTATGCGGATGACACACAGCTGGACATTTCAATGAAACATGGTGAAGCACCAAAATTGCCCTCGCTAGAAGCCTGTTTTTCAGACAAAAGGAAGTGGATGGCTGCAAACGTTCTACTTTTAAACTCGGACAACACAGAGATGCTTGTTCTAGGTCCCAAGAAACAAAGAGATCTTCTGTTGAATCTGACAATTAATCTTGATGGTTGTACAGTCGTCTCAAATAGAACTGTGAAGGACTTTGGCGTTACTCTGGACCCTGATCTCTCTTTTGAAGAACATATATGTAACATTGCAAAAATCAGAAACTTTCTGTCCAAACATTATGCAGAAAAATGTATCCATGCTTTTGTTACTTCTAGGTTAGACTACTGCAATGCTCTACTTTCCGGCTACCCGGATAAAGCACTAAATTAACTTCAGTTAGTGCTTAATACGGCTGCTAGAATTTCTTTACAGCACTTTGAGATATCAGCTGATGTAAGAAGGGCTATATTAATACATTTGATTTGATTTGAACAGTTTACCGTCTGTTTGAGTAGGCGAGCTAGCTATCTAAGTATGTCAAACAAATGCTAAATATAGCTTTCTCTCTCTCGCTTCTCCTTAATTTTTGAATAAATTAATTTACTCAAAACAGTTCAACTATTGATGTTCTCTGTCTTTCAACTACTCACCACATTTTTAGCTTTACTTTCAGTACTAGATTCATTTTCTTATCTTTTGGTTGGGTGGACAACATGTCAGTTAATGCTGCAAGAGCTTTGATAGGTTGGAAGACGTCCTCCGGAAGTTGTGATAATTGTCATAATTACTGTGTAAGTCTACGGAAGGGGGTGAGAACCACAAGCCTTCTAGATTTTGTAATGAAGTCAATGTACCCAGAGGAGGACGGAAACTAGCTGTCCTCCGGCTACACCATGGTACTACCCTACAGAGTGCTGTTGAGGCTACTGTAAATCTTCTTTGCAAAACAGTGTGTTTTAATCAATTATTTGGTCACGTGAACATATTTAGTATAGTTTTATCTAAAAAAGATTGCTTTGTTCATGTTTCGTATTTTTTTTCTGAAATTCACTTAGGAGGATGGTCCTCCCCTTCCTCCTCTGAGGAGCCTCCACTGACACACACACACACGCACACACACACACATACATCATGAATATTTCAGCAGATGGATGGCTTTGTGTCAGAGACAAGGGGTTAACACAGTTTGAAGGGGCAGACTGGACATCTAGCATTTTGGGAAAATGCCAGATGGCTGGTCCATTTTTAGCCCAGTGGGCCTGTCTGACTTTTTTGTTCTAAATGATCATTATCTGGCTAATAATAGGGGCTTAGAGGGGGAAAAAAATGGGCCGTTGTGCTAGAAATGCCAGGGCCGATTTCTGGTCCCAGTCTACCCCTGGTTAACAGAGAGCCCAACACCACCTCTATGTCTGGGATGCCAGACTCCATTAAATCTGCCTGCTTAATCTCCCAGTCCTACATGATCACAGGTGCCATAGTTATGTAGTGGATGTGTAGTGGATATGTAGTGGATATGTAGTGGATGTGCAGTGGATGTGTAGTGGATGTGTAGTGGATGTGTAGTGAATGTGTAGTGGATGTGAATTGGATATGTAGTGGATGTGTAGTGGATGTGAATTGGATATGTAGTGAATATGTACTGGGTATCTACTGGATATAAAGAATGTGATTGTGATGCTTTATGATGTGAGGTGCTGTCTTCAACATGCCACAGGACTCCACTACCAACCCTGTTGTCCCATCCACTCACACTCTCTGTTATCAAAATAGCACAGAACTCTACCTCCAACCCTTTTCGACCCATCGAATCACCCACCGTGCCTTCAACATGCTACAGGACTCCACCACCAACCATGTCCCATCCACTCATTGACTTTGCTATCAAAGTGCCACAGGACTCCATGACCAACATTGTTTTCCCATCCACTCACCCACTCTGCCTTCAACATGCCACAGTACCCCACTACCAACCCTGTTGTCTGAGGTACTGCTGCAACATGCCACAGGACCCCACTACCAACCCTGTTGTCTGAGGTACTGCTGCAACATGCCACAGGACCCCACTACCAACCCTGTTGTCTGAGGTTCTGCTGCAACATGCCACATGACTCCACTACCAACCCTGTTGTCTGAGGTACTGCTGCAACATGCCACAGGACTCCACTACCAACCCTGTTGTCTGAGGTACTGCTGCAACATGCCACAGGACTCCACTACCAACCCTGTTGTCTGAGGTAGTGCTGCAACATGCCACAGGACCCCACTACCAACCCTGTTATCTGAGGTTCTGCTGCAACATGCCACAGGACCCCACTACCAACCCTGTTGTCTGAGGTACTGCTGCAACATGCCACAGGACCCCACTTCCAATCCTGTTGTCTGAGGTACTGCTGCAACATGCCACAGGACCCCACTACCAACCCTGTTGTCTGAGGTACTGTTGCAACATGCCACAGGACCCCACTACCAACCCTGTTGTCTGAGGTAGTGCTGCAACATGCCACAGGACCCCACTACCAACCCTGTTGTCTGAGGTACTGCTGCAACATGCCACAGGACCCCACTGCCAACCCTGTTGTCTGAGTTAGTGCTGCAACATGCCACAGGACCCCACTACCAACCCTGTTGTCTGAGATTCTGCTGCAACATGCCACAGGACCCCACTACCAACCCTGTTGTCTGAGATACTGCTGCAACATGCCACAGGACTCCACTACCAACCCTGTTGTCTGAGGTAGTGCTGCAACATGCCACAGGACCCCACTACCAACCCTGTTGTCTGAGGTTCTGCTGCAACATGCCACAGGACCCCACTACCAACCCTGTTGTCTGAGGTACTGCTGCAACATGCCACAGGACTCCACTACCAACCCTGTTGCCTGAGGTAGTGCTGCAACATGCCACAGGACTCCACTACCAACCCTGTTGTCTGAGATACTGCTGCAACATGCCACAGGACCCCACTACCAACCCTGTTGTCTGAGATACTGCTGCAACATGCCACAGGACTCCACTACCAACCCTGTTGTCTGAGGTAGTGCTGCAACATGCCACAGGACCCCACTACCAACCCTGTTGTCTGAGGTTCTGCTGCAACATGCCACAGGACCCCACTACCAACCCTGTTGTCTGAGGTACTGCTGCAACATGCCACAGGACTCCACTACCAACCCTGTTGCCTGAGGTAGTGCTGCAACATGCCACAGGACTCCACTACCAACCCTGTTGTCTGAGGTACTGCTGCAACATGCCACAGGACCCCACTACCAACCCTGTTGTCTGAGGTACTGCTGCAACATGCCACAGGACCCCACTACCAACCCTGTTGTCTGAGGTAGTGCTGCAACATGCCACAGTACCCCACTACCAGCCCTGTTGTCTGAGGTTCTGCTGCAACATGCCACAGTACCCCACTACCAACCCTGTTGTCTGAGGTTCTGCTGCCACAGGACCCCACTACCAACCCTGTCATACCATCCATTCACCCACTCTTATTTCTATTTTCTCATGTTTAAACATGTCTTTCTATTGGTTATGCTATGTGATATTCTGTTGGGTAGGGCTTGCAAACTAAGCATTTCACTGTACTTTTCACTCTGCATATGACAAATAAAACTTCAAACTCCTAGCTATAGATTTTGTGTCATGTTCAGAAAGCGTTGGTTTCCTGTTTCCTGTTGGCCCCGAGGGGATCGTAGTAATCCTATACTTGTAGAGTGACAGTGTGAAAAATAGGTGACTTAACAGAACTATGGGATAGGATAGTATGTTTTTTGTTGGTTTATTTACACACTATATTAACAAATGCATGACTTCTGCAATGTGAGGACCTCTCTCTCTGGGATAGGTCTCTACTGAATGTATACGTTTCAATGTGAGGACCTCTCTCTCTTGGATAGGTCTCTACTGAATGTATACGTTTCAATGTGAGGACCTCTCTCTCTGGGATAGGTCTCTACTGAATGTATACGTTTCAATGTGAGGACCTCTCTCTCTGGGATAGGTCTCTACTGAATGTATACGTTTCAATGTGAGGACCTCTCTCTCTGGGATAGGTCTCTACTGAATGTATACGTTTCAATGTGAGGACCTCCCTCTCTGGGATAGGTCTCTACTGAATGTATACGTTTCAATGTGAGGACCTCTCTCTCTGGGATAGGTCTCTACTGAATGTATACGTTTCAATGTGAGGACCTCTCTCTCTGGGATAGGTCTCTACTGAATGTATACGTTTCAATGTGAGGACCTCTCTCTCTGGGATAGGTCTCTACTGAATGTATACGTTTCAATGTGAGGACCTCTCTCTCTGGGATAGGTCTCTACTGAATGTATACGTTTCAATGTGAGGACCTCTCTCTCTGGGATAGGTCTCTACTGAATGTATACGTTTCAATGTGAGGACCTCTCTCTCTGGGATAGGTCTCTACTGAATGTATACGTTTCAATGTGAGGACCTCTCTCTGGGATAGGTCTCTACTGAATGTATACATTTCAAGCAGTGTTGATTGTAGAGCTATTGCTTAGGACTTTTTACACCATTGAAACTTTCATGAGGTCCTGCTGCTTAAGCAAAAAGCAACAGCTTTGAAGTCTCCTTTGAGGATGGACTGCTTTAATTTAGAGAAAATTAAGTGACTTTACCAACAGGGTAAGAAGGCAAGACACTTTTAATTATTGTTGTGAGGTTGCGAAACATATCATTCTTCATCCAGCACATTTGAGCATATTATCTAGCCTGTTGACATTCAATTTGTGTACGTTATAATACGCATGTTGTTGACTTTGGCCAAATTGATCAAATTCAGCTCAGCAGACCCACGGTATACTATAAATGAGGGAAATATAATGGGTGATTTAATACAAGCTGGACCTCTCTTTAACTCTCCAATGGATAGTGAGTGATTTAACTGGAATTCAAGGCTAAGCTATTTCTGAACCTGGTTGTTATTATGTTTAATCATTTGTGATGCTGATGGATGAGCTCGGGTTGTGCTGCTTTGGGCCATGTATTATTCATCACAGGGAAATGTGTTTGAGAAGTTGACTGTTGGACTGGCACCATGATTAGGGAATTGTTAGGATTGGTCCCATCTAATCACAGCAGGTCACCACAATCATTTGAGGTGAGCTGATGTTGTACATTAATTGAGTACAATGTTAGTGTTACCTGCCTGAGAGAGATGTGAAAATAAGACAATTGACACCCGTGGAAAGAAACACAATGATAGTGTCTTAAATTTGAGCAAGTCTTTTTTGTACTAATTTGTTTTTATAGTTTTGCCATCTGGAGACATAAGACATAACATATAATAAAATAATGGAGACATAGCCTTTATCGACATAACATATAATAAAATAATGGAGACATAGCCTTTAATCACATAACATATAATAAAATAATGGAGACATAGCCTTTATCCACATGGTATATAATAAAATAATGGAGACATAGCCTTTATCCACATGGTATATAATACAATAATGGAGACATAAGCCTTTATCCACATGGTATATAATACAATAATGGAGACATAAGCCTTTATCCACATGGTATATAATAAAATAATGGAGACATAGCCTTTACCCACATGGTATATAATAAAATAATGGAGACATAGCCTTTATCCACATGGTATATAATAAAATAATGGAGACATAGCCTTTACCCACATGGTATATAATAAAATAATGGAGACATAGCCTTTATCCACATGGTATATAATAAAATAATGGAGACATAGCCTTTATCCACATGGTATATAATAAAATAATGGAGACATAGCCTTTATCCACATGGTATATAATAAAATAATGGAGACATAGCCTTTATCCACATGGTATATAATAAAATAATGGAGACATAAGCCTTTATCCACATGGTATATAATAAAATAATGGAGACATAGCCTTTATCCACATGGTATATAATAAAATAATGGAGACATAGCCTTTATCCACATGGTATATAATAAAATAATGGAGACATAGCCTTTATCCACATGGTATATAATAAAATAATGGAGACATAGCCTTTACCCACATGGTATATAATAAAATAATGGAGACATAAGCCTTTATCCACATGGTATATAATAAAATAATGGAGACATAGCCTTTATCCACATGGTATATAATAAAATAATGGAGACATAGCCTTTACCCACATGCCTCCTTCGCTTGAGACATTAGCCAGCCAGTGGACAAGGGGAAACAGATGGGGGGATTGAGAACCAACAGAGGGAGCCCAATAGCCACCTTTCTTCACCCAGAGACAGACAGGGCAACTAGAGAACATCACTCACTTCATATGCAGAATGACTCTACACAGACTAATGACTCTACACAGACTAATGACTCTACACAGACTAATAAACAAACATAACAATGATTCACAGTGATCATTTTAGTTCTGTGCAGTAAGTTTTCCATTTAGTTTCTACAGAAGATGACTCAAGGACCCGGTGTGTTCCTTTCTATGGGGGATATTTCTGTAGAAAACTACTGGCTGGCATCCATGAGAGGGTCACTGAAGATGTGTGGTCTTGATTGTTTCGGTTATTCACTCATTGTGGTGGATTTAGTTGGCGGTGAGGTTTCTTAGTGGAAAGACTCAAAATAAGATAAATAATGAGATAGAGAAAGAGAGAGAAAGAGAGAGACAGATAGATAGAGACAGTGTAAGGGGTGCGTAACTGGTGGCAGGGAAGTCAGACGCAGGAGAGCAGAACTGGGTAATAGCCGGAGCAGTTTAACACAACACCAACGGTATCAAGAAAATAACAACTTGGGTACAAAACCCGACGCGCACCAGTCAACATGTGCACAAGCACTTACAAACAAACAATATCACACAAAAACATGGGGTTAAATACACAACACGTAATGAGGGAATGAAAACCAGGTGTGTGGGAAAACAAGACAAAACAAATGGAAAATGAAAAATGGATCGGCGATGGCTAGAAGACCGGTGACATCGACCGCCGAACACTGCCCGAACAAGGAGAGGAACTGACTTCGGCAGAAGTCGTGACAGTACCCCCCTCTTGATGCGTGGCTCGCCGACACCAACCTCGGGGACGACCCGGAGGGCGAGGCGCAGGGCGATCCGGACGGAGACGGTGGAACTCCCACAGCATTGAAGGGTTCAATATGTCCTCCACCGGAACCCAGCATCTCTCTTCCGGACCATACCCCTCCCAGTCCACGAGGTACTGAAGGCGCCTAACCCGACGCCTCGAATCCAGTATGGAACGAACGGAGTACGCCGGGGCCCCCTCGATGTCCAGAGGGGGCGGAGGAACCTCCCGCACCTCAGACTCCTGGAGCGGGCCAGCCACCATGTCGGTAATCGGGGGGAAGCTGTAACCTGTAACTCACCTCGTTCAGTCTGCTCAGGACTTTAAATGGCTCCATAAACCGCACACCCAGCTCCCGGCTGGGCAGGCAGAGGGGCAGGTTTCAGGTTGAGAGCCCGGTGCAAACACCGGGGCCTCACTGCGGTGACAGTCTGCACTGGCTTTCTGGCGCAGACGGCATCATGGGCGGCGTCTCATGTTTCCTCCGTGCCCCGGAACCAGTCGTCCACCGCAGGAGCCTGGTCTGATTCTGATACCAATGAGCCAGAACGACTGGTACCCCAGTACGCACTGAAAGGGGGAGAGGTTAGTGGAGGAGTGGCGGAGCGAGTTCTGGGCCATCTCTGCCCAGGGCACGAACGCTGCCCACTCCCCCGGCCGGTCCTGGCAATAAGACCTCAGAAACCTACCCACATCCTGATTTACTCTCTTACTCTCCCGTTACTCTCGGGGTGAAAACCCCAGCCTCGGACGCGTCCACCTCCACTATGAAAGCCAAAGAGGAATCCGGATGGGCCAGCACGGTAGCCGAGGTAAACCCTCAGGTGCCCTCAGGTGACAAAAGGTCCTGTCCGCCTTAGCCGACCACTGCAAACGTAACGGTCCCCCCTTCAGCAGTGAGGTAATGGGAACCGCTACCTGACCTAAACCCAGGATAAACCTCCAGTAGTAATTGGCAAACCCTAGAAATGGCTGCACCTCCTTCGGCTTCGGCAGAAGTCGTGACAGACAGATAGAGAAAGAGAGAGAAAAAAGAGAGAGAGAAAGAGAGACTTGTGCAGACAGCTGTCCCAGCAGATGCCCAGCGATGCTGGGGGAGATAGTCTGAGGCATTGGCTTGGCACAGGGATGTGGTCGCTCACCCACATGCCTGCTTCAAGGACTTTCAGCTTCCAGAGGGTCACAGCCCCAATCCTCGGCATACAGACAGGCAGGCAGGGTCCTAGTCTGAGGCTGTCAGCTGTCTGCAGGGGTCCTGGGTAGTGGAGGCTCCCACAGGACAGCTCTCGGAGGACCACAGAGGTCTTCTATTATGGCTGTGCTCATAACCACCTCAGCCTCAGTTATCTCACTACTCCGTCACTCTCCGCTGGTGTCCTTGGCTTTGTGCGTTAAGCCATGTGTTATGTGGAATTCCGCCACAGACACAGACAAGCCGTCACACACACCCCGTCACACGCACACACCGTCACACACACACACACACACACACACACACACACACACACACACACACACACACACACACACACACACACACACACACACATTGAACCAATCAGGAACAACATCTGATCTTTTTACCACCCAAGCCCCCCCCCCCCGCGCCACACACACACACACACAATAACCTCAGTCCAACATACCCTTTTAATTTAGTCAGCTCAAATATTTCTTCAATAAATATTTGATGAAGGAAGATGTTTTGTCAATTCATTACTCAGCATAGTAATATGTGTTCATTAGTCTAGTTCTGAGGTCTAGTGTTTAATATTCTTTGTTTACAGTGGAAGGTCACGTAGGAGGGGGGGGGGGGGGGGGCTATGAATATGGAGATAGTGGCCTTCACTCATGCCTGTGCTGTGCTCAGATACTCTTCTAATATATTCCACACACATCCCCCACCTTCCTCCTGTTCCCTATCTTTCATTAAAACAATTAAAGTCATTTAAGTAACATGCATACATTGAAATGATTGACAGAGAGATTTCACCGCCTTTCCCTGGCTCTCAGCCCTGGCTGTTTGGTTTCAGGTTGTATGGTTAACAAAACCCCCTGGCTACAGCTCCCAGCCCCCAGCCCCCAGCCCCCTGCCCCCATCCTCTAGCCCCCATCTTCCAGCCCCCATCCTCCAGCCCCCATCCTCCAGTCCCCAGCTCCCAGCCCCCATCCTCCAGCCCCATCCTCCAGTCCCCAGCTCCCATCCTCCAGCCCCCAGCTCCCATCCTCCAGCCCCCATCCTCCAGTCCCCAGCTCCCAGCCCCCATCTTCCAGCCCCATCCTCCAGTCCCCAGCTCCCAGCCCCCAGCCCCCATCCTCCAGCCCCCATCCTCCAGCACCCATCTTCCAGACCCATCCTCCAGTCTCCAGCTCCCAGCTCTCAGCCACCATCCTCCAGCCCCCAGCTCCCATCTTCCAGCCCCATCCGCCAGTCCCCAGCTCCCAGCTCCCAGCCCCCAGCCCCCATCCTCTAGCCCCCATCCTCCATACCCCAGCTCCCAGCCCCCATCCTCCAGCCCCCGGCTCCTAGCCCCCATCATCCAGCCCTCATCATCCAGCTTCCAGCTCCAGCCCCCAGCCCCCATCCTCCAGCTCCCAGCCCCCATCCTCCAGTCCCCAGCTCCCAGCCCCCATCTTCCAGTCTCCAGATCCCAGCTCCCAGCCCCCATCTTCCAGCCCCATCCTCCAGTCCCCAGCTCCCATCCCCCAGCCCCCATCCTCCAGCCCCCGGCTCCTAGCCCCCATCATCCAGCCCTCATCATCCAGCTTCCAGCTCCAGCCCCCAGCCCCCATCCTCCAGCTCCCAGCCCCCATCCTCCAGATCCCAACCCCCACTCCCCAGCCCCCATCCTCCAGTCCCCAGCTCCCAGCCCCCAGCCCCCATCCCCCAGCTCTCAGCCACCATCCTCCAGTCCCCAGATCACAGCTCTCAGCCACCATCCTCCAGTCCCCAGATCCCAGCTCTCAGCCACCATCCTCCAGTCCCCAGATCCCAGCTCTCAGCCACCATCCTCCAGTCTCCAGATCCCAGCTCCCAGCCACCATCTTCCAGCCCCATCCTCCAGTCCCCAGCTCCCATCCTCCAGCCCCCATCCTCCAGTCCCCAGCTCCCAGCCACCATCTTCCAGCCCCCATCCTCCAGTCCCCAGCTCCCAGCCCTATCCTCCAGTCCCCAGCTCCCAGTCCCCAGCTCCCAGCCCCCATCATCCAGCCCCCATCCTCCAGTCCCCAGCTCCCAGCCCCCATCTTCCAGCCCCATCCTCCAGTCTCCAGCTCCCAGCCACCATCCTCCAGCCCCCAGCTCCCATCTTCCAGCCCCATCCTCCAGTCCCCAGCTCCCAGCCCCCATCTTCCAGCCCCATCCTCAAAACCCCCTGGCTACAGCTCCCAGCCCCCAGCCCCCTGCCCCCATCCTCTAGCCCCCATCTTCCAGCCCCCATCCTCCAGCCCCCATCCTCCAGTCCCCAGCTCCCAGCCCCCATCCTCCAGCCCCATCCTCCAGTCCCCAGCTCCCATCCTCCAGCCCCCAGCTCCCATCCTCCAGCCCCCATCCTCCAGTCCCCAGCTCCCAGCCCCCATCTTCCAGCCCCATCCTCCAGTCCCCAGCTCCCAGCCCCCAGCCCCCATCCTCCAGCCCCCATCCTCCAGCACCCATCTTCCAGACCCATCCTCCAGTCTCCAGCTCCCAGCTCTCAGCCACCATCCTCCAGCCCCCAGCTCCCATCTTCCAGCCCCATCCTCCAGTCCCCAGCTCCCAGCTCCCAGCCCCCAGCCCCCATCCTCTAGCCCCCATCCTCCATACCCCAGCTCCCAGCCCCCATCCTCCAGCCCCCGGCTCCTAGCCCCCATCATCCAGCCCTCATCATCCAGCTTCCAGCTCCAGCCCCCAGCCCCCATCCTCCAGCTCCCAGCCCCCATCCTCCAGTCCCCAGCTCCCTGCACCCATCGTCCAGTCTCCAGATCCCAGCTCCCAGCCCCCATCTTCCAGCCCCATCCTCCAGTCCCCAGCTCCCAGCCCCCAGCCTCCAGCCCCCGGCTCCTAGCCCCCATCATCCAGCCCTCATCATCCAGCTTCCAGCTCCAGCCCCCAGCCCCCATCCTCCAGCTCCCAGCCCCCATCCTCCAGATCCCAACCCCCACTCCCCAGCCCCCATCCTCCAGTCCCCAGCTCCCAGCCCCCAGCCCCCATCCCCCAGCTCTCAGCCACCATCCTCCAGTCCCCAGATCACAGCTCTCAGCCACCATCCTCCAGTCCCCAGATCCCAGCTCTCAGCCACCATCCTCCAGTCCCCAGATCCCAGCTCTCAGCCACCATCCTCCAGTCTCCAGATCCCAGCTCCCAGCCACCATCTTCCAGCCCCATCCTCCAGTCCCCAGCTCCCATCCTCCAGCCCCCATCCTCCAGTCCCCAGCTCCCAGCCACCATCTTCCAGCCCCCATCCTCCAGTCCCCAGCTCCCAGCCCTATCCTCCAGTCCCCAGCTCCCAGTCCCCAGCTCCCAGCCCCCATCCTCCAGCCCCCATCCTCCAGTCCCCAGCTCCCAGCCCCCATCTTCCAGCCCCATCCTCCAGTCTCCAGCTCCCAGCCACCATCCTCCAGCCCCCAGCTCCCATCTTCCAGCCCCATCCTCCAGTCCCCAGCTCCCAGCCCCCATCCTCTAGCCCTCATCCTCTATACCCCAGCTCCCAGCCCTCATCCTCTATACCCCAGCTCCCAGCCCCCATCCTCCAGCCCCCAGCTCCCATCCTCCAGCCCCCATCCTCCAGTCCCCAGCCCCCATCTTCCAGCCCCATCCTCCAGTCCCCAGCTCCCAGCCCCCAGCCCCCATCCTCCAGCCCCCATCCTCCAGCCCCCATCTTCCAGCCCCATCCTCCAGTCTCCAGCTCCCAGCTCTCAGCCACCATCCTCCAGCCCCCAGCTCCCATCTTCCAGCCCCATCCTCCAGTCCCCAGCTCCCAGCTCCCATTCCCCAGCCCCCATCCTCTAGCCCCCATCCTCCATACCCCAGCTCCCAGCCCCCATCCTCCAGCCCCCGGCTCCTAGCCCCCATCATCCAGCCCTCATCATCCAGCTCCCAGCTCCAGTCCCCAGCCCCCATCCTCCAGCTCCCAGCCCCCATCCTCCAGCTCCCAACCCCCACTCCCCAGCCCCCATCCTCCAGTCCCCAGCTCCCATCCTCCAGCCCCCATCCTCCAGTCCCCAGCTCCCAGCCCCCATCTTCCAGCCCCATCCTCCAGTCTCCAGATCCCAGCTCCCAGCCCCCATCTTCCAGCCCCATCCTCCAGTCTCCAGTCCCCAGCTCCCAGCCCCCATCTTCCAGCCACCATCCTCCAGTCCCCAGATCCCAGCTCTCAGCCACCATCCTCCAGTCCCCAGATCCCAGCTCTCAGCCACCATCCTCCAGTCCCCAGATCCCAGCTCTCAGCCACCATCCTCCAGTCCCCAGATCCCAGCTCTCAGCCACCATCCTCCAGTCCCCAGATCCCAGCTCTCAGCCACCATGTTCCAGTCCCCAGATCCCAGCTCTCAGCCACCATCCTCCAGTCCCCAGATCCCAGCTCTCAGCCACCATCCTCCAGTCTCCAGATCCCAGCTCCCAGCCACCATGTTCCAGCCCCATCCTCCAGTCCCCAGCTCCCATCCTCCAGTCCCCAGCTCCCAGCCCCCATCTTCCAGCCCCATCCTCCAGTCTCCAGATCCCAGCCACCATCATCCAGCCCCCATCCTCCAGTCCCCAGCTCCCAGCCCCCATCTTCCAGCCCCATCCTCCAGTCTCCAGCTCCCAGCCACCATCCTCCAGCCCCCAGCTCCCATCTTCCAGCCCCATCCTCCAGTCCCCAGCTCCCAGCCCCCATCCTCTAGCCCTCATCCTCCATACCCAAGCTCCCAGCCCCCATCCTCCAGCCCCCAGCTCCTAGCCCCCATCATCCAGCCTTCATCATCCAGCTCCCAGCTCCATCCCCCAGCTCCCAGCCCCCAGCTCCCATCTTCCAGCTCCCATCCTCTAGCTCCCAGCTCCCATCCTCCAGTCCCCAGATCCCAGCTCTCAGCCACCATCCTCCAGTCCCCAGATCCCAGCTCTCAGCCACCATCCTCCAGTCTCCAGATCCCAGCTCCCAGCCACCATGTTCCAGCCCCATCCTCCAGTCCCCAGCTCACATCCTCCAGACCCCATCCTCCAGTCCCCAGCTCCCAGCCCCCATCTTCCAGCCCCATCCTCCAGTCTCCAGATCCCAGCCACCATCATCCAGCCCCCATCCTCCAGTCCCCAGCTCCCAGCCCCCATCTTCCAGCCCCATCCTCCAGTCTCCAGCTCCCAGCCACCATCCTCCAGCCCCCAGCTCCCATCTTCCAGCCCCATCCTCCAGTCCCAGCTCCCAGCCCCCATCCTCTAGCCCCCATCCTCCAGTCCCCAGCTCCTAGCCCCCATCATCCAGCCTTCATCATCCAGCTCCCAGCTCCAGCCCCCAGCTCCCAGCCCCCAGCTCCCATCTTCCAGCTCCCATCCTCTAGCTCCCAGCTCCCATCCTCCAGCTCCCAGATCCCAGTCCCTAGCCCCCATCCTCCAGCTCCCAGCCCCCACTCCCCAGCTCCCATCCTCCAGCTTCCAGTCCCCAGCCCCCATCCTCCAGTTCCCATTCTCCAGCTCCCAGACCCCAGCTCCCAGACCCCAGCTCCCAGACCCCAGCCCCCAACTCCCAGCTCCCAGGCCCCAGCCCCCATCCTCCAGTTCCCATTCTCCAGCTCCCAGACCCCAGCTCCCAGACCCCAGCTCCCAGCTCCCATCCTCCAGCTCCCAGCTCCCAGTCCCTAGCCCCCATCCTCCAGCTCCCAGCCCCCACTCCCCAGCTCCCATCCTCCAGCTTCCAGTCCCCAGCCCCCATCCTCCAGTTCCCATTCTCCAGCTCCCAGACCCCAGCTCCCAGACCCCAGCTCCCAGACCCCAGCCCCCAACTCCCAGCTCCCAGGCCCCAACCCTACACTTAGAAAAAAGGGTTCCAAAAGGGTTCTTCAGCTTCCCCATAGGAGAACCCTTTTTGGTTCCAGGTAGAACTATTTTGGGTTCCATGTATAACCCACTGAGGAAAGAGTTCTACATGGAACCCAAAAGGGTTCAACCTGGTTCTTCAAATAGTTTTCCTATGGGGACAAGGAAGGAACCCTTTTAGGTTCTAGATAACCCCAGCTCCATTCCCTGCCCCGCCTTAGCCCCAGCTCATTTCTCCCTGTTTGTAGATGTGTGCCTGATTACAATAACACACAACACTTCCTGACTCAGAGAAACCAGGGTATGATGGAGAAACGACAGGAGAGGGGAAGGGAGAAGGGGTTTGACCGAGGAGGAGATGGAGGAGGAGAGATGGCGGCTCCTACTGGGACTGGTGCTTGGCGTTTGCTGTGGTTGAAAGGAGGAAATGGGTGGTCTATATTAGGGGAGGGGGTCTTGGCTGTGCCCCCCAGCATTTGGCACAAAGGGCCTGATATTATGCATGCTGGCAGGGTCTCAGGGCATCCAGGGAGAGCAGAGCTTGTCCTGCTAATGAAACGCATGCTACCGTTTACACACCGGGTTCCCTTTAACTTTTAATTGCATTTGGCTTTTACACTCAAGCCATCCCAAACCTCCAATTTCAATTATTCTACTCTCCTACCCCATTCTCATCAGATTATCTCTCTACTGCCTCTATATGACTAGACGGAAACACAGCAGATACACCAAACAGCAATGTAATTGTAGACTATAGTTTGCTCTTACCAAGGAAATATTAATATAATAATGACATGTGAATGTGTGAATGTAACGGTATATGTTTAAAATAGTGAAAGTGAAAGGTCTTTAATTAGTGCAGACATACTGTATGTGTCCCAGGAGCCTCCGACTGATCCAGGTCCCCTGATGGAACAGTGGTGCCTCAGCCTCTTTGTTACCCTCCTCTCGCCCCTTCTCTCCTCCCCTCTCTCCCCTCCTCTCTCCCCTCCTATCTCCTCTCTCCTCTCCTCTCTCCCCTCCCCTCTCTACTCCTCTCGCCCCTTCTCTCTCCTCTCCCCTCCTCTCTCTACTCCTCACGCCCTTCTCTCTCATCTCTCCTCTCTCCCCTCCTCTTTCCCCTTCTCTCTCCTTTCCTTTATCCCCTCCCCTTTCCCCTCCTCTCTCCCCTCCTCTCTCTACTCCTCTCTCCCCTCCAATCTCCTTCATCTCTCCCCTCCTTTGTCCACTCCTCCATCTCCCTCCTCCTCTCTTCCCTCCTCTATCACCCTCCTCTCTCCCCTCCTCTCTCCCCTCCTCTCTCCTCTCTCCCCTCCCATCTCCTTCCTCTCTCCCCTCCTTTCTCCCCTCCTCTCTCTTTTATCACCCTCCTCTCTCCTCTCCTCTATCTCCTCCTCTCTTCCCTCTTATATTTCCCTCTTCTCTCCCCTCATCTCTCCCCTCCTTTCTTCCATCCTCTCTCCCCTCCTTTATCTCCCTCGTCTATCGCCCTCCTCTATATCCTCCTCTCTCCCCTTATAGGTTGATGTAACTGGGAGAGATGGCTAATATAATGAATTCAGGTGATGTGGTTTATATTAACGCTTCTATATTATTCTATATTAACGCTTAATGCACAATCACTTGCTAAAAATCTATAAATAAATCAATACTATTAAAGTTCTTTCATAAACATACTATTTTTCTCATTGCTCTAAACAGGCCCAGTTCTAGATGATGATTGAATGCCAGAAACTGACAGCTAGCAATAGACAATCTACTGCTGACCGCTACTGCTTTGTTTGCCTGCAGAGGAAAGGGAATTCTCTTCTGTTGGTTGTTATAGGCCATGACATTTAGAAGGCAGTGGCAGTATTTTAAAAATACCTATTTGTATAAAAATAATTTTCATGCTCGTGGATTTTTTTATGTAGATATATTTCAAATTTAACTTCTGACACTTTTATGAAAAATCAAAATCATCCTGACACTTATTAAAACAAACAATTTCACAACGCAAATACTCATGAAAGGTTTTGTGAAGATATGCACTATCCATGGTCCTGATTTGTCAAAAGCTGTTGTGGTGCTGAACAGATAGCGCAGCGTTCTACAATACATGTTGAAGTGGGCCTTATTGACCTTATTGACTCTCATGCCTTGACTCTCACCAGACAGACATCCACTAGTAACTGAAGATCAATAGAGTTCTCATGCAGCTTCAAACATAGATTATCTCCATTGAAATTGAATTAGTTCCTAAATATGCTCAGTGTAACATAAATATTGTGGTAAAGTCATCAAAGATTGAAATTATCTATGCTACACTTATTCCAAGGATCAATTTTAAACGGTGTAATTTGCTATTGATGTCATTGATTCATTTGTCTGAGTCCAATTAGACAGTAGACACCCCTTTGTACATGTGACACACCACAGGATGAGTCTCAGGAACAATCCACTTTCCACATTCATTTCTCTGATCTTGGTCGGGAACATTAATTATAATGCCCCCTTGAGTTATATGGTAGATATTGGAAATGCATGTACAGTTGATATACAGTTGGTTACCGGAGAGACTGAAGATACTTCTCGAGGATATAACATAATTCAACCCCCACTCCCCCGTAAGCTAAACTAAAAATACAAGTTGTGTGTAACTAATATACAGTGCATTCAGAAAGTATTCAGACCCCTTGACTTATTCCACATTTTGTTACGCTACGGCCTTATTCTAAAATGTATTAAATTGTTTTTTTCCCTCATCAATCTACACACAATACCCCATAACGACAAAGCAATAACAGGTTTTTGCTAATAAAAAAAAATGGAAATATCACATTTACATAAAAAACATTTAAAGACCATTTACTCAATACTTTGTTGAAGCACCGTTGGCAGTGATTACAGCATTGAGTCTTCTTGAGTATGACACTACAAGCTTGGCACACCTGTATTTGGGGAGTTTCTCCCATTGTTCTCTGCAGATCCTCTCAAGCTCTGTCAGGTTGGAGGGGGAGAGTCGCTGCACAACTATTTTCAGGTCTCTCTAGAGATGTTCGATCGGGTTCAAGTCCGGGCTCTGACTGAGCCACTCTGCGTTGTGTTGGTTGTGTGCTTATGGTCGTTGTCCTGTTGGAAGGTGAACCTTCGACCCAGTCTGAGGTCCTGAGCGCGCTGGAGCAGGTTTTAATCAAGGATCTCTCTGTACTTTTCTATGTTCATCTTTCCCTCGATCCTGACTAGTCTCCCAGTCCCTTCGACTGAAAAACATGATGCTGCCACCACCATGCTTTACCGTAGGGATGGTGCCAGGTTTCCTCCAGACGTGATGATTGGCATTCAGGCCAAAGAGTTCAATCTTTGTTTCATCAGACCAGAGAATCTTGTTTCTCATGGTCTGAGAGTCTTTAGATGCCTTTTGGCAAACTCCAAGCAGGCTGTCAATTGCTTTTACTGAGGAGCGGCTTCTGCCTGGCCACTCTACCATAAAGGCCTGATTGGTGGAGTGCTGCAGAGGTGGTTGTCCTTCTGGAAGGTTCTCCCATCTCCACAGAGGAACTCTAGAGCTCTGTCAGATTGACCA
Source organism: Oncorhynchus clarkii lewisi (assembly GCF_045791955.1). Taxonomy (NCBI): domain Eukaryota; kingdom Metazoa; phylum Chordata; class Actinopteri; order Salmoniformes; family Salmonidae; genus Oncorhynchus; species Oncorhynchus clarkii. The sequence continues at coordinate 31,602,858 of NC_092170.1, forward strand.
TCATTCAAACTTCTTACATTTAAGAATGATGGAGGCCACTGTGTTCTTGGGGACCTGCAATGCTGCAGACATTTTTTAGTACCCTTCCTCAGATCTGTGCCTCGACACAATCCTGTCTCGGAGCTCTACAGACAATTCCTTCAACCTCATGGCTTGGTTTTTGCTTTGACATGCACTGTCAACTGACCTTATATAGACAGGTGTGTGCCTTTCCAAACCATGTCTAATCAATTGAATTTACCACAGGTGGACTCCAAGTTGTAGAACATCTCAAGGATGATCAATGGAAACAGGATGCACCTGAGCTCAATTTCGAGTCTCATAGCAAAGAGGCTGAATACTTACAGTATGTAAATAAGGTATTTCTGTTTTTTATATTTAAGAAATTTGCAAACATTTCAACAAACCTGTTTGCACTTTGTCATTGTGGGATATTGTGTGTAGATTGATGAGGTTTTTATTTTATTTCATCCATTTTAGTATAAGGCTGTAACGTAACAAAATGTGGAAAAAGTCAAGGGCTCTGAATACTCTCCGAAGACACTGTAATGTATTATTTCCCCAAGGGGCAGGGAACATGCTGGAAAGACCTCTGGATTCCCCCTGGTTAAGGTTATATAATGTAAATAAAACTGTTTAATGTAGTATCCACTCTGGCCTGCAAGTTACCAGGGGACCAATTACTTTTACAATCAAAATGATATAAATCACAGTCTGCTAGGCCAGGGTCTACGATTGTAGAGTACATTATTTACCATAAAAACACAGGGTGGACCAAACTACTCTTCATATAATTAAAATGTCTTTATTTTTTACGGCATGTTCAATAATTATATATTATTTACCTGTTCTTTATTCACCAACAGCTCAATCTATGCCTTGGGTCTGTGTTTTACATCTCATTATTCATCTTGTTATGTAGAATATAACTTTACCAAACATGGCTTAGTGTAGAATGGAGGAGTAATGGGTTTGTAGCAGGTCTGCTCTACAGTATAATCTCTTCTACTCTAGCTGAGGGTGTTGATCACAAAGGGCTCCGCTGGCTACTTATCATCAAGAGAAAATAATATGGACCGTTATCATGAGAAAATCACAAGCATCTTCACTAACGGGGACAAACAGTACCTACTAGGCAGGGAGAAAAAACTCTGGTCTTTCAAAAAAGGGAGAAAAACACTAGAAATGATCTAATCTGGTATTTTTTTCTTAATTTTACTGCTGTTCCCAAAGGATTTGATCTGGTAGTGTTACACGTTCCATGCAGTATGTTCTGTGCATCACCAGTCTCTATACCAGTCATTATCAATGAGAGGAACAGGACACATACGAAGCTAATTAATTGACAAGTGCAAGAGTGTATAGTCTGTACGCTTCCCACTATACAGGCACATGTTATGAAACTAGCAGAATTTGAATCGCACTCAATGTACGGTACAATTCAAGGAAAAAACATGCATGCAAGAAGTAATGATAGTGCTTGTGATTGTAGGGTTTTAGAAGCAGCGGTGTGGAGTGTTTTTAGAGGACCGTTGTACACAGTAATAACAATCTATACAAGAGTCTCTTGGTTTGTATGGCCCTAGCAACCTGTAAACACCCCTCACACTACACCCTGTAGTGTCTTTTCTATGTCCACAAATAACAGCTAACTCTCAGGGTAATTGCAGTGAATTTCCCTGCTATCATTATTGATGGATCAATTCAGAGTTCCATTGCCTTTAGAGACAGCAGAATTGCTATAATTTCCCTTTATGGACTGTATCCAAGGTCTACTTTACCCCTTGTAGAGTGGGACTCTTTATACTGTAGATTGGCACTTGGCGGAGAAGTGTTTCACAGGCTGGTCTCCTCACAAAGCCCCAACAGAGGCTTTGATGTTCGTCACAGTGGATCAAAGATGTTACCGAGCGCAACTCTGCCAGGTGCACTCTGCTTTCATCTCTGAAGAATCTGGCACACCCTGACTAGTGGTCCCTTGTTGCCCCCCTCTTTAGGAGGCCAGAACACTGCTATACTGCTATATCCTTTCAAACCCAGTTCATCTTTCCATCCCAACCTCAAAAGACTCGACCTCCTTGTTGATCAAGCCTGCAGGACGGAAGACATCTTGATGTAGCTGATGATGTGCAGTTGAAGTCAGACATATACATACACTTAGGTTGGAGTCATTAAACTCGTTTTTCAACCACTCCACAAATTTCTTGTTCACAAAATATAGTTTAGGCCAGTCAGTTAGGACATCTACTTTGTGCATGACAGAAGTATTTTTTCCAACAATTGTTTACAGACAGATTATTTCACTTATAATTCACTGTATCATGAACGTGCTTTGGTGCAAAAAGTGCAAATCAATCCCAGAACAACAGAAAAGGACCTTGTGAAGATGCTGGAGGAAACAAGTACAAAAGTATCTATATATACAGTAAAACGAGTCCTATATCGACATAACCTGAAAGGCTGCTCAGCAAGGAAGAAGCCGATGCTCCAAAACCGCCATAAAAAGTCCAGACTAGGGTTTGCAACTGCACATGGGGACAAAGATCGTACCTTTTGGAGAAACAAAAATAGAACTGTTTGGCCATAATGACCATCGTTATGTCTGGAGGAAAAAGGGGGTGGCTTGCAAGCTGAAGAACACCATCCCAACCGTGAAGCACAGGGGTGGCAGCATCATGTTGTGGGGTTGCTTTGCTGCAGGAGGGACTGGTGAACTTCACAAAATAGATGGCAATTTTTATTAGGATTAAATGTCAGGAATTGTGAAAATCTGAGTTTAAATGTATTTGGCTAAGATGTATGTAAACTTCCGACTTCAACTGTATATACGATAATGGGAATAGAAATGTCACCATCAGTTTTAGGATCACTGGATATTGGTCAGTTGCTGAATCATCATTAACCACGTGTGAGTGGCAGAGGCAACCTGCAAGTCAGTAGATACAAAGAGTCATCTGATGTTGAATCCTACACAGAGAACAAAGTGAAGGTCATAACCTTTCGACCTGTGTGGAGAGAAAAAAGAACATTGGCCCTGAAATGTCATCAATATCAAATCTGTGGTTCCTTTTCTTTGCTCGTATCCTAGACTCTTTTCTAACATCAAGTGTGAGGGCCAGGGTTTCCTGTATTAAATTAGAGTCCCCTCTGTCACTCAAAGACAAACACTGTCTGATATATCAGTATGAACCAACCTTCTGTCACTCAAAGACAAACACGGTCTGATACTGTATATCAGTATGAACCAACCCTCTGTCACTCAAAGACAAACACTGTCTGATATATCAGTATGAACCAACCCTCTGTCACTCAAAGACAAACACGGTCTGATATATCACTATGAACCAACCCTCTGTCACTCAAAGACAAACACTGTCTGATATATCAGTATGAACCAACCTTCTGTCACTCAAAGACAAACACTGTCTGATATATCAGTATGAACCAACCCTCTGTCACTCAAAGACAAACACTGTCTGATATATCAGTATGAACCAACCTTCTGTCACTCAAAGACAAACACTGTCTGATATATCAGTATGAACCAACCCTCTGTCACTCAAAGACAAACACGGTCTGATATATCACTATGAACCAACCCTCTGTCACTCAAAGACAAACACTGTCTGATATATCAGTATGAACCAACCTTCTGTCACTCAAAGACAAACACTGTCTGATATATCAGTATGAACCAACCTTCTGTCACTCAAAGACAAACACGGTCTGATACTGTATATCAGTATGAACCAACCCTCTGTCACTCAAAGACAAACACTGTCTGATATATCAGTATGAACCAACCCTCTGTCACTCAAAGACAAACACGGTCTGATATATCACTATGAACCAACCCTCTGTCACTCAAAGACAAACACTGTCTGATATATCAGTATGAACCAACCTTCTGTCACTCAAAGACAAACACTGTCTGATATATCAGTATGAACCAACCCTCTGTCACTCAAAGACAAACACTGTCTGATATATCAGTATGAACCAACCTTCTGTCACTCAAAGACAAACACTGTCTGATATATCAGTATGAACCAACCCTCTGTCACTCAAAGACAAACACGGTCTGATATATCACTATGAACCAACCCTCTGTCACTCAAAGACAAACACTGTCTGATATATCAGTATGAACCAACCTTCTGTCACTCAAAGACAAACACTGTCTGATATATCAGTATGAACCAACCTTCTGTCACTCAAAGACAAACACGGTCTGATACTGTATATCAGTATGAACCAACCCTCTGTCACTCAAAGACAAACACTGTCTGATATATCAGTATGAACCAACCCTCTGTCACTCAAAGACAAACACGGTCTGATATATCACTATGAACCAACCCTCTGTCACTCAAAGACAAACACTGTCTGATATATCAGTATGAACCAACCTTCTGTCACTCAAAGACAAACACTGTCTGATATATCAGTATGAACCAACCCTCTGTCACTCAAAGACAAACACTGTCTGATATATCAGTATGAACCAACCTTCTGTCACTCAAAGACAAACACTGTCTGATATATCAGTATGAACCAACCCTCTGTCACTCAAAGACAAACACGGTCTGATATATCACTATGAACCAACCCTCTGTCACTCAAAGACAAACACTGTCTGATATATCAGTATGAACCAACCTTCTGTCACTCAAAGACAAACACTGTCTGATATATCAGTATGAACCAACCCTCTGTCACTCAAAGACAAACACTGTCTGATATATCAGTATGAACCAACCTTCTGTCACTCAAAGACAAACACTGTCTGATATATCAGTATGAACCAATCGTCTGTCACTCAAAGACAAACACTGTCTGATATATCAGTATGAACCAACCGTCTGTCACTCAAAGACAAACACGGTCTGATATATCACTATGAACCAACCCTCTGTCACTCAAAGACAAACACGGTCTGATATATCAGTATGAACCAACCCTCTGTCACCCTCTGATACTGTATATCAGTATGAACCAACCCTCTGTCACTCAAAGACAAACACTGTCTGATATATCAGTATGAACCAACCTCTGTCACTCAAAGACAAACACTGTCTGATATATCAGTATGAACCAACCTTCTGTCACTCAAAGACAAACTGTCTGATACTGTATATCAGTATAACCAACCCTCTGTCACTCAAAGACAAACACTGTCTGATATATCAGTATGAACCAACCTTCTGTCACTCAAAGACAAACACAGTCTGATACTGTATATCAGTATGAACCAACCCTCTGTCACTCAAAGACAAACACTGTCTGATATATCAGTATGAACCAACCGTCTGTCACTCAAAGACAAACACAGTCTGATTCTGTATATCAGCATGAACCAACCCTCTGTCACTCAAAGACAAACACTGTCTGATATATCAGCATGAACCAACCCTCTGTCACTCAAAGACAAACACTGTCTGATATATCAGTATGAGTCAACCCTCTGTCACTCAAAGACAAAACACTGTCTGATACTGTATATCAGTATGAACCAACCCTCTGTCACTCAAAGACAAACACGGTCTGATATATCAGTATGAACCAACCTCTGTCACTCAAAGACAAACACTGTCTGATATATCAGTATGAACCAACCTTCTGTCACTCAAAGACAAACACTGTCTGATACTGTATATCAGTATGAGTCAACCCTCTGTCACTCAAAGACAAACACTGTCTGATATATCAGTATGAACCAACCTTCTGTCACTCAAAGACAAACACAGTCTGATACTGTATATCAGTATGAACCAACCCTCTGTCACTCAACGACAAACACTGTCTGATATATCAGTATGAACCAACCGTCTGTCACTCAAAGACAAACACGGTCTGATATATCAGTATGAACCAACCCTCTGTCACTCAAAGACAAACACGGTCTGATATATCACTATGAACCAACCCTCTGTCACTCAAAGACAAACACTGTCTGATATATCAGTATGAACCAACCTTCTGTCACTCAAAGACAAACACTGTCTGATATATCAGTATGAACCAACCCTCTGTCACTCAAAGACAAACACTGTCTGATATATCAGTATGAACCAACCTTCTGTCACTCAAAGACAAACACTGTCTGATATATCAGTATGAACCAACCGTCTGTCACTCAAAGACAAACACTGTCTGATATATCAGTATGAACCAACCGTCTGTCACTCAAAGACAAACACGGTCTGATATATCAGTATGAACCAACCCTCTGTCACTCAAAGACAAACACGGTCTGATATATCAGTATGAACCAACCGTCTGTCACTCAAAGACAAACACGGTCTGATATATCAGTATGAACCAACCCTCTGTCACTCAAAGACAAACACTGTCTGATATATCAGTATGAACCAACCTTCTGTCACTCAAAGACAAACACAGTCTGATACTGTATATCAGCATGAACCAACCCTCTGTCACTTAAAGACAAACACTGTCTGATATATCAGCATGAACCAACCCTCTGTCACTCAAAGACAAACACTGTCTGATATATCAGTATGAACCAACCTTCTGTCACTCAAAGACAAACACTGTCTGATATATCAGTATGAACCAACCTTCTGTCACTCAAAGACAAACACTGTCTGATATATCAGTATGAACCAACCGTCTGTCACTCAAAGACAAACACGGTCTGATATATCAGTATGAACCAACCCTCTGTCACTCAAAGACAAACACTGTCTGATATATCAGTATGAGTCAACCCTCTGTCACTCAAAGACAAACACTGTCTGATATATCAGTATGAACCAACCTTCTGTCACTCAAAGACAAACACAGTCTGATACTGTATATCAGCATGAACCAACCCTCTGTCACTCAAAGACAAACACAGTCTGATACTGTATATCAGCATGAACCAACCCTCTGTCACTCAAAGACAAACACTGTCTGATATATCAGTATGAACCAACCCTCTGTCACTCAAAGACAAACACTGTCTGATATATCAGTATGAGTCAACCCTCTGTCACTCAAAGACAAACACTGTCTGATATATCAGTATGAACCAACCTTCTGTCACTCAAAGACAAAACACTGTCTGATACTGTATATCAGTATGAACCAACCCTCTGTCACTCAAAGACAAACACGGTCTGATATATCAGTATGAACCAACCTCTGTCACTCAAAGACAAACACTGTCTGATATATCAGTATGAACCAACCTTCTGTCACTCAAAGACAAACACTGTCTGATATATCAGTATGAACCAACCGTCTGTCACTCAAAGACAAACACGGTCTGATATATCAGTATGAACCAACCCTCTGTCACTCAAAGACAAACACAGTCTGATACTGTATATCAGTATGAACCAACCTTCTGTCACTCAAAGACAAACACAGTCTGATACTGTATATCAGCATGAACCAACCCTCTGTCACTCAAAGACAAACACAGTCTGATACTGTATATCAGCATGAACCAACCCTCTGTCACTCAAAGACAAACACTGTCTGATATATCAGCATGAACCAACCCTCTGTCACTCAAAGACAAACACTGTCTGATATATCAGTATGAGTCAACCCTCTGTCACTCAAAGACAAAACACTGTCTGATACTGTATATCAGTATGAACCAACCCTCTGTCACTCAAAGACAAACACGGTCTGATATATCAGTATGAACCAACCTCTGTCACTCAAAGACAAACACTGTCTGATATATCAGTATGAACCAACCTTCTGTCACTCAAAGACAAACACTGTCTGATACTGTATATCAGTATAACCAACCCTCTGTCACTCAAAGACAAACACTGTCTGATATATCAGTATGAACCAACCTTCTGTCACTCAAAGACAAACACAGTCTGATACTGTATATCAGTATGAACCAACCCTCTGTCACTCAAAGACAAACACTGTCTGATATATCAGTATGAACCAACCGTCTGTCACTCAAAGACAAACACGGTCTGATATATCAGTATGAACCAACCCTCTGTCACTCAAAGACAAACACGGTCTGATATATCACTATGAACCAACCCTCTGTCACTCAAAGACAAACACTGTCTGATATATCAGTATGAACCAACCTTCTGTCACTCAAAGACAAACACTGTCTGATATATCAGTATGAACCAACCCTCTGTCACTCAAAGACAAACACTGTCTGATATATCAGTATGAACCAACCCTCTGTCACTCAAAGACAAACACTGTCTGATATATCAGCATGAACCAACCTTCTGTCACTCAAAGACAAACACAGTCTGATACTGTATATCAGCATGAACCAACCCTCTGTCACTCAAAGACAAACACTGTCTGATATATCAGCATGAACCAACCCTCTGTCACTCAAAGACAAACACTGTCTGATATATCAGTATGAGTCAACCCTCTGTCACTCAAAGACAAACACTGTCTGATATATCAGTATGAACCAACCTTCTGTCACTCAAAGACAAAACACTGTCTGATACTGTATATCAGTATGAACCAACCCTCTGTCACTCAAAGACAAACACGGTCTGATATATCAGTATGAACCAACCCTCTGTCACTCAAAGACAAACACTGTCTGATATATCAGTATGAACCAACCTTCTGTCACTCAAAGACAAACACTGTCTGATACTGTATATCAGTATAACCAACCCTCTGTCACTCAAAGACAAACACTGTCTGATATATCAGTATGAACCAACCTTCTGTCACTCAAAGACAAACACAGTCTGATACTGTATATCAGTATGAACCAACCTTCTGTCACTCAAAGACAAACACTGTCTGATATATCAGTATGAGCCAACCCTCTGTCACTCAAAGACAAACACTGTCTGATATATCAGTATGAACCAACCTTCTGTCACTCAAAGACAAACACTGTCTGATACTGTATATCAGTATGAACCAACCTTCTGTCACTCAAAGACAAACACTGTCTGATACTGTATATCAGTATGAACCAAGCATCTATATTTCTGTGTCAAGTTTGTCACATTTTCTCCTGATTTAAGAAAATGAGCTGCTTTTGAATCTTTCTTTTAGTTGTGTTTATGTCAGGGTCCTAATTAATTAATGTCTTTGGAAAATAGTAAAGTATGATGTTGAATATCCAGACCTTTCTCTTCATTCTCCATCCTCTTTTTAAACATTTATCCAACTCTCCACAGAGAACTGTAAGTGCATCCACAGAGACCTGTCAGTGCATCCACAGAGACCTGTAAGTGCATCCACAGAGACCTGTAAGTGTATCCACAGAGACCTGTAAGTGCATCCACAGAGACCTGTAAGTGCATCCACAGAGACCTGTAAGTGCATCCACAGAGACCTGTAAGTGCATCCACAGAGACCTGTAAGTGCATCCACAGAGGGTTTCAACTGTATTGATTACTAATTAGATCATGAAAGTGAAAATAATCTAATGGACTCCTGGGGAAAGATGATTTCTCTCCATTTACATGGTGGCATATTACTCCCCTTTGTATAAATGTCTGTGTCCTGGTTCAATACTTTCTCACCCTACCTCTCATCTGGGTGACGTGGAATGCAAGGAAGCTGGGATTTGAATTCCAGGGATTCTCTATTCTTTGGGCTTCCGTGTGGCGCAGCAGTTTAGGGCACTGCGTCTCAGTGCAAGAGGCACCACTGCAGTCCCTAGTTCAAATCCAGGCTGTATCACATCTGGCTGTGATGGGAAGTCCCATAGGGCAGTACACAATTGGCCCAGCGTCGTAGGCAGTCATTGTAAATAAGATTTTGTTCTTAACTGACTTGTCAAGTAATATAAAATATATAATTTTGGTTTTACAGACATTATGTTTTTCATTTTCACGCTCTTCTTTAAGTTACCCCTCTGTACAGGTCCATCTGTATATCAGAGGAGGCTGGTGGGAGGAGATATAGGAGGATGGGCTCATTGTAATGGCTGGAATGGAATTAATGGTACGGAGTCAAACATGTATGCTGTATAATGCTGTATACATTTCTTGCCCCGCGAACCTCTCACTCCTGGCCCACAGGCGGTATGGATCACCCATCCATGGATCTCTCATGGCTTAGCTGAGCTCATCGATTATTTGATCTCATTTCAAGCAGATGACGTGCATAATCAGACCATTGATGTTTAGCCCATCACCCTGGCAAATTGATCGCAGAGCTAATTGTGTACTTTCCTTTTCAGCAGCGTCTCACCTCCTCGTTCCATCGCTCTTTCTTCAAGGTGCTAGACGATCAGCTTGTGCTAGACAAACAGCGGTCAGACACAACTTAGTAAACACCATCCACTTGTGTCCACAAGTATTGTTAACCAGCTTGTTGATCATCATCAGCAGGGAGAGGAGCAGCTGCAGAATTAGTAGCCAGGTAATCTTGTTTGCGTGTCAGTGGTGAAGCCAGAAATGGCTTCATCTCATTGACCGTTTCCTGATAAAATCTTTTCTGGGAAAGAAACAGGGTTTGCTTTCTAGCGGCCAGCTGGCGTCAAAGGCAGTGGAATGGATAACGACTGTAATTACCAACCACTGGACACCAGTGGCATATGGAATGGATAGAATGTTGTGTTCCAAACAGGATTGGGATACTAATGGTGGGGAGAAAGTTCTCCTGTCTCATGTAAAAAGTTTTAACTTACATTATGGTCAACTTGAGGGAAGTTGGTGTCGTCTTTTATGAATCTTATGTCCATGATTCAGCTGCGTCAGCAACAAAGGTATTATTGCAGTTCACACTATCACTTGAATCGGGATTATGTACAGCACCAGTCAAAAGTTTGGACACACTTACTCATTCAATGGTAGAATAAAACAAAAATGTTCACAATTCCTGACATTTAATCCTAATAAAGCACCCCCACAACATTATGCTGCCACCCCCGTGCTTCACTGTTTGGATGGTGTTCTTCGGGCTTGCAAGCCTCCCCCTTTTTTCTCTAAACATAATGATGGTCATTATGGCCAAACAGTTCTATTTTTGTTTCATCAGACCAGAGGACATTTCTCCAAAAAGTACGATCTTTGTCCCCATGTGCAGTTGCAAACCGTAGTCTGGATTTTTTTATGGTGGTTTTGGAGCAGTGGCTTCTTCCTTGCTGAGCGGCCTTTCAGGTTATGTCGATATAGGACTCGTTTTACTGTGGATATAGATACTTTTGTACCTGTTTCCCCCAGCATATTCACAAGGTCCTTTGCTGTTGTTCTGGGATTGATTTGCACTTTTCACGCCAAAGTACGTTCATCTCTAGAAGACAGAACGCGTCTCCTTCCTGAGCGGTATGACGGCTGCGTGGTCCCATGGTGTTTATACTTGCTTACTATTGTTTGTACAGATGAACGTGGTACCTTCAGGCGTTTGGAAATTGCTCCCAAGAATGAACCAGACTTGTGGAGGTCTACAAATTTTTTTCTGAGGACGGAGGGCTGATTTCTTTTGATTTTCTCACAATGTCAAGCAAAGAGGCACTGAGTTTGAAGGTAGGCCTTGAAATACATCCACGGGTACACCTCCAATTGACTCAAATGATGTCAATTAGCCAACCAGAAGCTTCCAAAGCCATGACATAATTTTCTGGAATTTTCCAAGCTGTTTAAAGGCACAGTCAACTTAGTGTATGTAAACTTCTGACCCACTGGAATTGTGATACAGTGAATTATAAGTGAAATAATCTGTCTGTAAACAATTGCTGGATAAATGACTTGTGTCATGCACAAAGTAGATGTCCTAACTGACTTGCCAAAACTATATTTTGTTAACATGACATCTGTGGAGTGGTTGAAAAATTAGTTTTGATGAATATATATAATCATGTAGTAACCCAAAAAGTGTTAAGAAAAATCTAATATATTTGAGATTTGAGATTCTTCAAAGTAGCTACCCGTTTGCCTTGTGGACAGCTTTGCACAGTCTTTGTATTCTCTCAACCGGCCAAGAAACACACCAGCGATGGACTTTAGACCGGTGGAAATCTGTCCTTTGGTTCTAACCACTGTGTCTTTGGGAGACACAGAGTAAGTGAATGGATAATTTCCACTTGTGTGCTGCCCACCGCGAAGCATGGACGAGGAGGTGTGATGATGTGGGGGTGCTTTGCTGGTGACACTCTCAGTGATTTATTTAGAATTCAAGGCACACTTAACCAGCATGGTTACCACAGCATTCTGCAGCGATACGCCCTCCCATCTGGTTTGTGCTTAGTAGGACTATCTGCTCCCGCTCTCCCTCCCTGGTGCACGAAGTCGCCAGGCTGCCCAACACTACTCACTCCTGCCACCATCATTACGCACCCCTGCTTCCCTCGTCACGCACATCAGCGACTCATTGCACTCACCTGGACTCAATCACCTGTGTCATTACCTCCACAATATCTGTCTGTTCCCCAGTTCTGTTCCCCGCTTCAGCATTATTTGTCATATGTTGTTGTGTAACCCGGTTCTGACGCTGTTCCTGGCCTGTTCCATGTCTGTGCAATATTAAATGTTCACTCTCTGTACCTGCTTCTCATCTCCAGCATTGGTTCTTACACTATCATTTGTTTTTCAACATGACAAGGACCCCAAACACACCTCCAGGCTGTGAAAGGGCTATTTGACCAAGAAAGAGATTGATGGACTGCTGCATCAGATGACCTGGCCTCCCCAATCACCCGACCTCAACCCAATTGAAATGGTTTGGGATGAGTTGGACCGCAGACTGCAGGAAAAGCTGCAAACAAGTGCTCAGCATATGTGGGAATTCCTTCAAGACTGTTGGAAAAGCATTCCAGGTGAAGCTGGTTGAGAGAATGCCAAGATTGTGCAAAGCTGTCATCAAGGCAAAGGGTGGCTACTTTGAAGAATCTCAAAAATAAAATATACTTTTTTAGTTACTACTTGATTCCATATGTGTTATTTCATAGTTTTGATGTATTCACTATTATTCTACAATGTAGAAAATAGCCCAATTTTTCAGTTTTTGATTTGTTAAAAAAGTTTGAAATATCCAATAAATGTCGTTCCACTTCATGATTGTGTCCCACTTGTTGTTGATTCTTCACAAAAAAATACAGTTTTATATCTTTATGTTTGAAGCCTGAAATGTGGCAAAAGGTCGCAAAGTTCAAGGGGGCCGAATACTTTCGCAAGGCACTGTATATGAAATGAGTTGCAAGATGAATAGGAAATATAGTCAAGACGTTGACAAGGTTATAAATAATTATTTTTAATTGAAATAATAATTGTGTCCTTCAAACTTTGCTTTCGTCAAAGAATCCTCCATTTACAGCAATTACAGCCTTGCAGACCTAGTTTTCAATTTGTTGAAGTAATCTGAAGAGATTTCACCCCATTCTTCCTGAAGCACCTCCCACAAGTTGGATTGTCTTGATGGGCACTTCTTACGTACCATACTGTCAAGCTGCTCACACAACAACTCAATAGGGTTGAGATCTGGTAGTTCTTGCATAGTTTGGAGCTGTGCTTTGGGTCATTGTCCTGTTGTAGGAGGAAATTGGCTCCAATTAAGTTCTGTCCACAGGGTATGGCATGGCATTGCAAAATGGAGAGTTGGCCTTCCTTCTTCAAGATCCCTTTTACCCTGCACAAATCTCCCACTTTACCACCACCAAAGCACCTCCAGACCATCACATTGCCTCCACCATGCTTGAAAGATGGTGTCAAGCTTTCCTCCAGCATCTTTTCATTTTTCCTGCGTCTCACGAATGTTCTTCTTTGTGATCCGGACACCTCAAACTTAGATTCGTCTGTCCATAACACTTTTTTCCAATCTTCCTCTGTCCAGTGTCTGTGTTCTTTTGCCCATCTTAATCTTTTTTTGGCCAGTCTGAGATATGGCTTATTCATTGCAACTCTGCCTAGAAGGCCAGCATCCCGGAGTTGCCTCTTCACTGTTGACGTTGAGACTGGTGTTTTGCGGGTACTATTTAATGAAGCTGCCAGTTGAGGACTTATGAAGCGTCTCTTTCTCAAACTAGACACTCTAATGTACTTGTCCTCTTGCTCAATTGTGCACCGGGGCCTCCCACTCCTCTTTCTATTCTGGTTAGAACCAGTTTGCCCTGTTCTGTGAATGGACTAGTACACAGCGTTGTATGAGATTGTAACGAGTGTGCTGAGAGTTGGGTAGCAAGTTCAGGGAGTGAGCGTTTTAATAAATAAAATAAACACAAAACACAAACAACACACCGACATGAAAACAGTCAATAACACCTGAGGAAAGAACCAAGGGGAGTGACAGATATATGGAAGATAATCAAGGAGGTGATGGAGTCCAGGTGAGTGTCATGAGGTGCAGGTGTGTGAGACGATGGTGACAGGTGTGCGCGATCATCAGCAGCCTGATGACCTAAAGGCCGTAGAGGGAGTATACAGTACATGACAGCTCTTCAGTTTCTTGGCAATATCTCGCTTGGAATAGTCTTCGTTTCTCAGAACACAAATAGACAGACAAGTTTCAGAAGAAAGGTCTTTGTTTCTAGCCATTTTGAGCATGTAATTGAATCCACAAATGCTGATGCTCCTGATACTCAACTAGTCTAAAGAAGGCCAGTTTTACTGCTTCTTTAATCAGAACAAGAGTTTTCAGCTGTGCTAACATAATTGCAAAAGGGTTTTCTAATGATCAATTATCCTTTTAAAATGATGAACTTGGATTAGCTAACACAACATGCCATTGGAACACAGGACTGATGGTTGCTGATAATGGGCCTCTGTACGCCTATGTATATATTCCATTAAAAATTCAGCCATTTCCAGCTACAATAGCAATTTACAACATTAACAATGTCTACACTGTATTTCTGATCAATTTGATGTTATTTTAAAGGACAAAAAAATGCTTTTCTTTCAAAAACAAGAACATTTCTAAGTGACCCCAAACTTTTGAACAGTAGTGTATATATACATAAAATGTGCACATAGACTCCAACCCTTTTGCCAAAAGTGACAATGATTGATAGCTTTGTCACCTGTAAGGAAACGTAAAATGGCGGAGAGCTGAGAGAATGAAACAGGTTGAACATAATTTGTCTCTGAAGACAGGTTTTGTTTGAGAAACTCTTTTCAGCCCCATCATAGACGCCATGTGAGAGAACTCATTTCCCTGCTACAGAGTGATGGAGAGGGACAGTTCTTCATCATTGACTGTGAAAGGCCTCTCCTCAGTAAGTGATGGAATGACTGAGACAGACAGTCTGGATGCAGCAGACTGAGGCAGCCAATCCCAGCGCAGCTTAGAGAGGAACAGGCCCAGTGATACAGGCTGTCTCACAGCAGTGTTTAACAGACCACTGTATTCATCTCCATCAAGCTGAGGCCCTGATGGAGGTTAGTACCAGCTAACTGAGGTTCATCAACTAATAATGGCTTGTCTTTAAAATGTACTAAAACCACTGAGCATGGAAGACTTGCCATTATAGTATCATCCAATGATCAAGCTATTCTCAGAGCTTGGATAGAGGACTGTGGACTGTAGTTCATTAGCTGCTCCTACCTGCATTGTATTGACACTTAATATACTGGGATGGAAAGACGTGTTTCACCATACTCTCTGAAACATACGTAGACAAAGTCATGTTTCACCATAACAATAGAGGAGAGGAGAGAGATTGTGGAGGAGAGGAGAGAAGAGAGTAGAGAAGAGAGGAGAGGATACAGGTGAGAGGTGAGAGAATAGGAGAGGAGAGATATGAGAGGATAGGAGAGAGGAGAGGTGCGAGAATAGGAGAGGAGAGAGATGAGAGGATAGGAGAGAGGAGAGGGGAGAGAGGAGAGGAGAGAAGATAGGAGAGGTGAGAGGTGAGAGGTGAGAGAATAGGAGAGGAGAGATGACAGGATAGGAGAGAGGAGAGGTGAGAGAATGGGAGAGGAGAGAGATGAGAGGATAGGAGAAGGGAGAGAGGAGAGGAGAGAAGATAGGAGAGGATAGAGGTGAGAGGTGAGAGAATAGGAGAGGAGGGAGATGAGAGAATAGGAGAGGGGAGAGAGAAATGAGAGGAGAGAGGAGAGGTGAGAGAATAGGAGAGGAGAGGAGAGAGATGAGAGGATAGGAGAGGAGAGAGATGAGAGGATAGGATAGAGGAGAGGATAGAGGTGAGAGATGAGAAGATAGGAGAGAGGAGAGGAGAGAGGTGTTAAGAGAATTATGTTATCATGTTCATTAACCAATTAAAATACTCTGTCTGTTACTAAGAATTTGTAAGGTTCTTATGAAAATGAAACAGACAGAGACCAGTCTACTTAGTCAGCAGGTTTATTTACAAGAGCTCTCCTTATCATTTCCTGTACATTGGTCTATATACCTCACATTTCGTCATAAATGTCCCTCCTCGTCTCAGAACCAAGGACAATATAGTTCACAAGTCTTCTCCTTCTCATACATTGCCTGCTACCTGTTATACAACCTACTACAAGCCCAAGCTTTCTCCCCTCCCTGGGTGAGGACAGAATGTCCTGTAACGAACACAATAGTACAGCTTGTCTGATGATAGCTCCATTTGTTTCACACTTGCACCCTGCTTACATACTAAAAAGGAACAGAAAGTCCTTGTTCTAATTGTTGACTAAAACTACACACATCAGATTTAGTTTTATGATTCTAATAAATTTCATACAATCATACAGTGACAGGGTAGTATTCTGTTAGTTATAGTTCTACGTTAAAATGTATACATCATTTAGTCATTATAAATTTCATAACAAGAGGATAGAGGTGAGAGGTGAGAGAATTGGAGAGGAGAGAGAGGAGAGGATAGGAGAGAGGAGAGGTGAGAGGATAGGAGAGGAGAGAGATGAGAGGATATGAGAGAGGAGAGAGAGGAGAGGAGTGGTGAGAGAGAGGAGAGAGGATAGGAGAGAGGAGAGAGACGAGACAATAGGAGAGAGGAGAGAGAGGAGAACGGTAAGAGAAAGGAGAACGGTGAGAGAGAGGAGAATGGTGAGAGAGAGGATAGGAGAAAGGAGAGAGAGGTGAGAGAGAGGAGAGAGAGGATAGGAGAGAGGAGAGAGAGGAGAGAGGTGAGAGAAGAGAACGGTGAGAGAAAGGAGAGGAGAGGAGAGAGAGGATATGAGAGAGGAGAGAGATGAGAATGGTGTGAAAGAGGAGAACGGTGAGAGAGAGGAGAGAGGATAGGAGAGAGGAGAGAGATGAGAGGTGAGAGAATAGGAGAGGAGAGAGATGAGAGGATCGGAGAGAGGAGAGAGATGAGAGGATAGGAGAGAGGAGAGGGGAGAGAGGAGAGGAGAGAAGATAGGAGAGGATAGGAGAGGAGAGAGATGAGAGGATAGGAGAGAGGAGAGGTGAGAGGTGAGAGAATATGAGAGGAGAGAGAGATGAGAGGATAGGAGAGAGGAAAGGATAGAGGTGAGAGGTGAGAGAATAGGAGAGGAGAGAGATGAGAGGATAGGAGAGAGGAGAGAAAGGATAAGAGAGCGGTGAGAGAGAGGAGAGAGGATTGGAGAGAGGAGAGAGACGAGAGAATAGGAGAGAGGAGAGAGGAGAGAGGAGAACGGTGAGAGAGAGGAGAACGGTGAGAGATAGAGGAGAACGGTGAGAGAGAGGAGAGAGGATAGGAGAGAGGAGAGAGAGGAGAACGGTGAGAGAGAGAGGAGAACGGTGAGAGAGAGAGGAGAACGGTGAGAGAGAGGAGAACGGTGAGATAAAGGAGAGGAGAGGAGAGAGAGGATAGGAGAGAGGAGAGAGATGAGGACGGTGATAAAGAGGAGAACGGTGAGAGAGAGGTGAGAGTAGAGACGATAGGACCACAGGAGCAGCCACAGCAGAGCTACATACGTAGACAAAGACATGTTTGACCATAACAATACTGTCTGAAACATAGAAAAAAAAGGCAAGTTTCACCATAACAATAGAGGAGGAGAGGAGAGAGATAGAGGAGGAGAGGAGAGGATACAGTTGTGAGAGAATAGGAGAGGAGAGAGATGAGAGGATAGGAGAGAGGAGCCGGGAGAAAGGAGCGGGGAGAGAGGAGAGAGAGGAGAGGTGAGAGAATAGGAGAGGAGAGAGATGAGAGGATCGGAGAGAGGATCGGAGAGAGGAGAGAGATGAGAGGATAGGAGAGAGGAGAGGAGAGGAGAGAAGATAGGAGAGGATAGAGGTGAGAGAATAGAAGATGGGAGAGATGAGAGGATAGGAGAGAGGATAGGTGAGAGGTGAGAGAATATGAGAGGAGAGAGATGAGAGGATAGCGGTGAGAGAGAGGAGAGCGGATAGGAGAGAGGAGAGAGAGAATAGGAGAGAGGAAAGGGTAGAGGTGAGAGGTGAGAGAATATGAGAGGAGAGAGATGAGAGGATAGCAGAGAGGAGAGGGGAGAGGAGAGAGAGAGAGAGGAGAGGTGAGAGAGAGGAGAGCGGATAAGAGAGAGGAGAGAGAGGATAGGAGAGAGAGGATAGGAGAGAGGAGAGAGGATAGGAGAGAGGATAGGAGAGAGGAAAGAGATTAGAGGAGAGCGGTGAGAGAGAGGATATGAGAGGAGAGAGGATAGGAGAGTGGAGAGAGGAGAGAGAGGAGAGGTGAAAGAATAGGAGAGGATCGGAGAGAGGAGAGAGATGAGAGGATAGGGGAGAGGAGAGGAGAGGAGAGAAGATAGGAGAGGATTGAGGTGAGAGAATAGAAGAGGAGAGAGATGAGAGGATAGGAGAGAGGAGAGGTGATAGGTGAGAGAATATGAGAGGAGAGAGAGATGAGAGGATAGGAGAGAGGAGAGGGGAGAAGAGAGAGAGAGAGGAGAGCGGTGAGAGAGAGGAGAGTGGATAGGAGAGAGGAGAGAGAGGATAGGAGAGAGGAAAGGGTAGAGGTGAGAGGGGACAGAATAGGAGAGGAGAGAGATGAGAGGGTAGCAGAGAGGAGAGGGGAGAGGAGAGAGAGAGAGGAGAGGTGAGAGAGAGGAGAGCGGATAGGAGAGAGGAGAGAGAGGATAGGAGAGAGAGGATAGGAGAGAGAGGATAGGAGAGAGGAGAGAGGATAGGAGAGAGGATAGGAGAGAGGATAGGAGAGAGGAAAGAGATTAGAGGAAAGCGGTGAGAGAGAGGAGAGAGAGGATAGGAGAGGAGAGAGGATAGGAGAGAGGAGAGGAGAGAGGAGAAAGAGGAGAACAGTGAGAGAGAGGAGAGGAGAGGAGAGAGAGGATAGGAGAGAGGAGAGAGGATAGGAGAGAGGATAGGAGAGAGGAAAGAGATTAGAGGAGAGCGGTGAGAGAGAGGATATGAGAGGAGAGAGGATAGGAGAGTGGAGAGAGGAGAGAGAGGAGAGGTGAAAGAATAGGAGAGGATCGGAGAGAGGAGAGAGATGAGAGGATAGGAGAGAGGAGAGGTGATAGGTGAGAGAATATGAGAGGAGAGAGAGATGAGAGGATAGGAGAGAGGAGAGGGGAGAAGAGAGAGAGAGAGGAGAGCGGTGAGAGAGGAGAGTGGATAGGAGAGAGGAGAGAGAGGATAGGAGAGAGGAAAGGGTAGAGGTGAGAGGTGAGAGAATAGGAGAGGAGAGAGATGAGATGATAGCAGAGAGGAGAGGGGAGAGGAGAGAGAGAGAGGAGAGGTGAGAGAGAGGAGAGCGGATAGGAGAGAGGAGAGAGAGGATAGGAGAGAGAGGATAGGAGAGAGAGGATAGGAGAGAGGAGAGAGGATAGGAGAGAGGATAGGAGAGAGGATAGGAGAGAGGAAAGAGATTAGAGGAGAGCGGTGAGAGAGAGGAGAGAGAGGATAGAAGAGGAGAGAGGATAGGAGAGAGGAGAGGAGAGAGGAGAAAGAGGAGAACGGTGAGAGAGAGGAGAGGAGAGGAGAGAGAGGATAGGAGAGAGGAGAGAGATGAGAATGGTGAGAAAGAGGAGAGCGGTGAGAGAGAGGAGAGAGGAGAGACGATAGGACCACAGGAGCAGCTACAGCAGAGCTACATACGTAGACAAAGACATGTTTGACCATAACAATACTGTCTGAAACATACAAAGACAAAGACAAATTTCACCATAACAATAGAGGAGGAGAGGAGAGAGATAGAGGAGGAGAGGATACAGTTGTGAGAGAATAGGATAGGAGAGAGATGAGAGAATAGGAGAGAGGAGCCGGGAGAGAGGAGCGGGGAGAGAGGAGAGAGAGGAGAGGTGATAGAATAGGAGAGGAGAGAGATGAGAGGATCGGAGAGAGATGAGAGGATAGGAGAGAGGAGAGGAGAGGAGAGAAGATAGGAGAGGATAGAGGTGAGAGAATAGAAGAGGAGAGAAATGAGAGGATAGGAGAGAGGAGAGGTGAGAGGTGAGAGAATATGAGAGGAGAGAGAGATGAGAGAATAGGAGAGAGGAGAGGGGAGAAGAGAGAGAGAGAGGAGAGCGGTGAGAGAGAGGATAGGAGAGAGGAGAGGGGAGGAGAGAGGAAAGGATAGAGAGGGTGAGAGCGGTGAGAGAGAGGAGAGCGGATAGGAGAGAGGAGAGAGAGGATAGGAGAGAGGAAAGGATAGAGTTGAGAGGTGAGAGAATAGCAGAGGAAAGAGATGAGAGGATAGCAGAGAGGAGAGGGGAGAGGAGAGAGAGAGAGGAGAGGTGAGAGGAGAGAGGATAGGAAAGAGGAGAGAGAGGAGAACGGTGAGAGAGAGGAGAGAGGAGAGGAGAGAGGATAGGAGAGAGGAAAGAGATTAGAGGAGAGCGGTGAGAGAGAGGAGAGAGAGGATAGGAGAGAGGAGAGAGAGGATAGGGGAGAGAGGATAGGAGAGAGGAGAGAGATTAGAGGAGAGCGGTGAGAGAGAGGAGAGAGGAGAGAGGAGAGACGATAGGACCACAGGAGCAGCTACAGCAGAGCTACATACGTAGACAAAGACATGTTTGACCATAACAATACTGTCTGAAACATACAAAGACAAAGACAAGTTTCACCATAACAATAGAGTAGGAGAGGAGAGAGATAGAGGAGGAGAGGAGAGGATACAGTTGTGAGAGAATAGGAGAGGAGAGAGATGAGAGGATAGGAGAGAGGAGCCGGGAGAGAGGAGCGGGGAGAGAGGAGAGAGAGGAGAGGTGAGAGAATAGGAGAGGAGAGAGATGAGAGGATCGGAGAGAGGAGAGGTGAGAGGTGAGAGAATATGAGAGGAGAGAGAGATGAGAGGATAGGAGAGAGGAAAGGATAGAGGTGAGAGGTGAGAGAATAGGAGAGGAGAGAGATGAGAGGATAGGAGAGGAGAGAAAGGATAAGAGAGCGGTGAGAGAGAGGAGAGAGGATAGGAGAGAGGAACGGATAGAGGTGAGAGGTGAGAGAATAGGAGAGGAGAGAGGATAGGAGAGAGGAGAGAGAGAAGAGAGAGGAGAGAGGAGAGACAGGAGAGAGAGGAGAACGGTGAGAGGGAGGAGAACGGTGAGAGAGAGGAGAACGGTGAGAGAGAGGAGAGGGGATAGGAGAGAGGAGAGAGGAGAGAGAGGAGAACGGTGAGAGAGAGGAGAGAGGAGAGGAGAGAGGAGAGAGGAGAATGGTAAGAGAGAGGAGAACGGTGAGAGAGAGGAGAGAGAAGAGGAGAGGAGAGAGGATATGAGAGAGGAGAGAGAGGAGAGAGGACAGGACCACAGGAGCAGCTACAGCAGAGCTACGCACGTAGACAAAGACATGTTTCACCGTAACAATACTGTCTGAAACATACAAAGACAAAGACATGTTTCACAATAACAATACTGTCTGAAACGTACGTAGACAAAGCAAGCCTTGGAATAAGGTAATATATATGTGGCGCATGTATCCACACTAACAAATCCCTGTCTCTGTGCCCTCTCAGTCTGGGGTCATGTGGAGGGATCGCCACACACATACCTGAAAAGGTCAAGTCCGCCGGCTCCACTGAAGCTCTGCTGTAGCTGCTACTGTGGTCCTATCCTCTCTCCTCTCATCTCTCTCCTCTCTCCTATCCTCTCGTCTCTCTCCTCTCTCCTTTCCTCTCTCCCCTCTCCTATTCTCTCACCTCTCACCTCTCCTCTCATCTCTCACCTCTCACCTCTATCCTCTCCTCTACAATCTCTCTCCTCCCCTCCTCTATCCTCTCCTCTACAATCTCTCTCCTCCCCTCCTCTATCCTCTCCTCTACAATCTCTCTCCTCCCCTCCTCTATCCTCTCCTCTACAATCTCTCTCCTCCCCTCCTCTATCCTCTCCTCTACAATCTCTCTCCTCCCCTCCTCTATCCTCTCCTCTACAATCTCTCTCCTCCCCTCCTCTATCCTCTCCTCTACAATCTCTCTCCTCCCCTCCTCTATCCTCTCCTCTACAATCTCTCTCCTCCCCTCCTCTATCCTCTCCTCTACAATCTCTCTCCTCCCCTCCTCTATCCTCTCCTCTACAATCTCTCTCCTCCCCTCCTCTATCCTCTCCTCTACAATCTCTCTCCTCCCCTCCTCTATCCTCTCCTCTACAATCTCTCTCCTCCCCTCCTCTATCCTCTCCTCTACAATCTCTCTCCTCCCCTCCTCTATCCTCTCCTCTACAATCTCTCTCCTCCCCTCCTCTCCTCTACATCCTCTCCTCTACAATCTCTCTCCTCCCCTCCTCTATCCTCTCCTCTACAATCTCTCTCCTCCCCTCCTCTACCTCTCCTCTATCCTCTCCTCTCATCTCTCTCCTCCCCTCCTCTCTATCCTCTCCTCTACAATCTCTCTCCTCCCCTCCTCTATCCTCTCCTCTACAATCTCTCTCCTCCCCTCCTCTATCCTCTCCTCTACAATCTCTCTCCTCCCCTCCTCTATCTCTCCTCTATCCTCTCCTCTACAATCTCTCTCCTCCCCTCCTCTATCCTCTCCTCTACAATCTCTCTCCTCCCCTCCTCTATCCTCTCCTCTACAATCTCTCTCCTCCCCTCCTCTATCCTCTCCTCTACAATCTCTCTCCTCCCCTCCTCTATCCTCTCCTCTACAATCTCTCTCCTCCCCTCCTCTATCCTCTCCTCTACAATCTCTCTCCTCCCCTCCTCTATCCTCTCCTCTACAATCTCTCTCCTCCCCTCCTCTATCCTCTCCTCTACAATCTCTCTCCTCCCCTCCTCTATCCTCTCCTCTACAATCTCTCTCCTCCCCTCCTCTATCCTCTCCTCTACAATCTCTCTCCTCCCCTCCTCTATCCTCTCCTCTACAATCTCTCTCCTCCCCTCCTCTATCCTCTCCTCTACAATCTCTCTCCTCCCCTCCTCTATCCTCTCCTCTACAATCTCTCTCCTCCCCTCCTCTATCCTCTCCTCTACAATCTCTCTCCTCCCCTCCTCTATCCTCTCCTCTACAATCTCTCTCCTCCCCTCCTCTATCCTCTCCTCTACAATCTCTCTCCTCCCCTCCTCTATCCTCTCCTCTACAATCTCTCTCCTCCCCTCCTCTATCCTCTCCTCTACAATCTCTCTCCTCCCCTCCTCTATCCTCTCCTCTACAATCTCTCTCCTCCCCTCCTCTATCCTCTCCTCTACAATCTCTCTCCTCCCCTCCTCTATCCTCTCCTCTACAATCTCTCTCCTCCCCTCCTCTATCCTCTCCTCTACAATCTCTCTCCTCCCCTCCTCTATCCTCTCCTCTACAATCTCTCTCCTCCCCTCCTCTCTCCTCTATCCTCTCCTCTACAATCTCTCTCCTCCCCTCCTCTATCCTCTCCTCTACAATCTCTCTCCTCCCCTCCTCTATCCTCTCCTCTACAATCTCTCTCCTCCCCTCCTCTATCCTCTCCTCTACAATCTCTCTCCTCCCCTCCTCTATCCTCTCCTCTACAATCTCTCTCCTCCCCTCCTCTATCCTCTCCTCTCATCTCTCTCCTCCCCTCCTCTATCCTCTCCTCTACAATCTCTCTCCTCCCCTCCTCTATCCTCTCCTCTACAATCTCTCTCCTCCCCTCCTCTATCCTCTCCTCTACAATCTCTCTCCTCCCCTCCTCTATCCTCTCCTCTACAATCTCTCTCCTCCCCTCCTCTATCCTCTCCTCTACAATCTCTCTCCTCCCCTCCTCTATCCTCTCCTCTACAATCTCTCTCCTCCCCTCCTCTATCCTCTCCTCTACAATACAATCTCTCTCCTCCCCTCCTCTATCCTCTCCTCTACAATCTCTCTCCTCCCCTCCTCTATCCTCTCCTCTACAATCTCTCTCCTCCCCTCCTCTATCCTCTCCTCTACAATCTCTCTCCTCCCCTCCTCTATCCTCTCCTCTACAATCTCTCTCCTCCCCTCCTCTATCCTCTCCTCTCAATCTCTCTCCTCCCCTCCTCTATCCTCTCCTCTACATCTCTCTCCTCCCCACCTCTATCCTCTCCTCTACAATCTCTCTCCTCCCCTCCTCTATCCTCTCCTCTACAATCTCTCTCCTCCCCTCCTCTATCCTCTCCTCTACAATCTCTCTCCTCCCCTCCTCTATCCTCTCCTCTACAATCTCTCTCCTCCCCTCCTCTATCCTCTCCTCTACAATCTCTCTCCTCCCCTCCTCTATCCTCTCCTCTACAATCTCTCTCCTCCCCTCCTCTATCCTCTCCTCTACAATCTCTCTCCTCCCCTCCTCTATCCTCTCCTCTACAATCTCTCTCCTCCCCTCCTCTATCCTCTCCTCTACAATCTCTCTCCTCCCCTCCTCTATCCTCTCCTCTACAATCTCTCTCCTCCCCTCCTCTATCCTCTCCTCTACAATCTCTCTCCTCCCCTCCTCTATCCTCTCCTCTACAATCTCTCTCCTCCCCTCCTCTATCCTCTCCTCTACAATCTCTCTCCTCCCCTCCTCTATCCTCTCCTCTACAATCTCTCTCCTCCCCTCCTCTATCCTCTCCTCTACAATCTCTCTCCTCCCCTCCTCTATCCTCTCCTCTACAATCTCTCTCCTCCCCTCCTCTATCCTCTCCTCTACAATCTCTCTCCTCCCCTCCTCTATCCTCTCCTCTACAATCTCTCTCCTCCCCTCCTCTATCCTCTCCTCTACAATCTCTCTCCTCCCCTCCTCTATCCTCTCCTCTACAATCTCTCTCCTCCCCTCCTCTATCCTCTCCTCTACAATCTCTCTCCTCCCCTCCTCTATCCTCTCCTCTACAATCTCTCTCCTCCCCTCCTCTATCCTCTCCTCTACAATCTCTCTCCTCCCCTCCTCTATCCTCTCCTCTACAATCTCTCTCCTCCCCTCCTCTATCCTCTCCTCTACAATCTCTCTCCTCCCCTCCTCTATCCTCTCCTCTACAATCTCTCTCCTCCCCTCCTCTATCCTCTCCTCTACAATCTCTCTCCTCCCCTCCTCTATCCTCTCCTCTACAATCTCTCTCCTCCCCTCCTCTATCCTCTCCTCTACAATCTCTCTCCTCCCCTCCTCTATCCTCTCCTCTCCTCTACAATCTCTCTCCTCCCCTCCTCTATCCTCTCCTCTACAATCTCTCTCCTCCCCTCCTCTATCCTCTCCTCTACAATCTCTCTCCTCCCCTCCTCTATCCTCTCCTCTACAATCTCTCTCCTCCCCTCCTCTATCCTCTCCTCTACAATCTCTCTCCTCCCCTCCTCTATCCTCTCCTCTACAATCTCTCTCCTCCCCTCCTCTATCCTCTCCTCTACAATCTCTCTCCTCCCCTCCTCTATCCTCTCCTCTACAATCTCTCTCCTCCCCTCCTCTATCCTCTCCTCTACAATCTCTCTCCTCCCCTCCTCTATCCTCTCCTCTACAATCTCTCTCCTCCCCTCCTCTATCCTCTCCTCTACAATCTCTCTCCTCCCCTCCTCTATCCTCTCCTCTACAATCTCTCTCCTCCCCTCCTCTATCCTCTCCTCTACAATCTCTCTCCTCCCCTCCTCTATCCTCTCCTCTACAATCTCTCTCCTCCCCTCCTCTATCCTCTCCTCTACAATCTCTCTCCCCCCTCCTCTATCCTCTCCTCTACAATCTCTCTCCTCCCCTCCTCTATCCTCTCCTCTACAATCTCTCTCCTCCCCTCCTCTATCCTCTCCTCTACAATCTCTCTCCTCCCCTCCTCTATCCTCTCCTCTACAATCTCTCTCCTCCCCTCCTCTATCCTCTCCTCTACAATCTCTCTCCTCCCCTCCTCTATCTCTCATCACTGATCTGACCTTTGAAGACAATATTATGTTGACATCCATATTTGTTTATGGACTTTGGGAGGGGAAATAATCTTGTATAATGCAGGTTTTAGCCAGTGAGCACAAACTGGCCGTCCCATTCACACACAGACATACGAGGGAAGACATTAACTATCCCTCTACATAATCCTGCTGTACTGTTTTTATAGTGGTGTCCAGGATCACTGGCTTTAAAAGTTCCCAGAGCCCACAACTGGTACATTTAAAAGAGATGAAATGCACATCATTTAGGTAAACTGCTCCATGTTTATGCTTCATAAAACAGCGATATAACCAAGTCTTCTTAAAGGCTCATGAAATGTACTGGATGTAGTGCTGAACAGTACAATTATAGTGTGAAAAATGTGCCTTGAAATGGAATCCTTTGCTCCTTCCACATTTTCCTCTTTACATTGATTTGTTATTTTTTCTCGGAGTCACATGTAATGCTCCATTTTGGCAGCGCTCACTGATGAACGATGGCCAGATAAGTGATGCATGACTTTTAAAAAGTTTTGTATGTCAGGTCACAGTTTCCAGGCTTTTTCATTCAAGGCCTGGGGAAAGATATTGAACTCGGGCATTATTGCAATAGCGCGTTTGAAGTGTAATCTTTTAATGGTACTCTCATTCAACACCAATTGCATGAGAGCTGTGAAAATATTTTTATTTTTCTTTCATTCTTTGATGATTAATGCTTACAACATTTTCCTACTGTCATGAATTAAGTACCAAACCATTCTGCAACGTTTTGTAAACATAATGCAATGCACAGATGTTCAGTGAAACAATTAGCAGGTACAAGTTCATTGATTGACAACGTTGTTTTAATCAATGGCATACAGCACAAACAAGCCAATTTCTCTTTATCTTCTGCTATGTGATGCTGCGGATGCAGATCCAACCCGTCAGACAACATCCACACCAGAATCTCACCAAGAGGAGGAACATAGATGATAGGATACTAAGAGTGTATGTTGCACAACATCTGGATTTCAGATTCGTGGTGGAGCCAGTAGAAACTCTGCTCTCGATTTCTTTTCTTTTTCAACAGTGTCTTCTTGACTGTCATGCTGAGAAATAACACGTCTGACTTGCTTTTGTTGCATCAAGGACTGCACTGGGGCGGGGAATTTAAACAAAAGTTCAGCCGTGGGTTTGGATTGCATTGAATAGTTCAGCAGGAAGTGTGGGTGTGGGTGTCAATCAATCCTTATCCCAGTCTGCTGTTCCCACATGCTTCAAGAGGGCCACCATTGTTCCTGTTCCCAAGAAAGCTAAGGTAACTGAGCTAAACGACTGCCCCATATCACTCACTTCCGTCATCATGAAGTGCTTTGAGAGACTAGTCAAGGACCATATCACCTCCAACCTACCTAACACCCTAGACCCACTCCAATTTGCTTACCGCCCCAATAGGTCCACAGAGGACGCAATTGCAACCACACTGCACACGGCCCTAACCCATCTGGACAAGAGGAATACCTATGTGAGAATGTTGTTCATCGACTACAGCTCAGCATTTAACACCATAGTACCCTCCAAACTTGTCATCAAGCTCGAGACCCTGGGTCTCGACCCCGCCCTGTGCAACTGGGTACTGGACTTCCTGACGAGCCACCCCCAGGTGGTGAGGGTAGGTAACAACATCTCCACCCCGCTGATCCTCAACACTGGGGCCCCACAAGGGTGCGTTCTGAGCCCTCTCCTGTACTCCCTGTTCACCCACGACTGTGTGGCCATGCACGCCTCCAACTCAATCATCAAGTTTGCAGACGACACTACAGTGGTAGGCTTGATTACCAACAACGACGAGACGGCCGACAGGGAGGAGGTGAGGGCCCTCGGAGTGTGGTGTCAGAAAAATAACCTCACACTCAACGTCAACAAAACATAGGAGATGATCGTGGACTTCAGGAAACAGCAGAGGGAGAACCCCCCTATCCACATCAACGGGACAGTCGTGGAGAGGGTAGTAAGTTTTAAGTTCCTCGGCGTACACATCATGGACAAACTGAATTGGTCCACCCACACAGACAGCGTGGTGAAGAAGGCGCAGCAGCGCCTCTTCAACCTCAGGAGGCTGAAGAAATTCAGCTTGTCACCAAAAGCACTCACAAACTTTTACAGATGCACAATCGAGAGCATCCTGTCGGGCTGTATCACCGCCTGGTACGGCAGCTGCTCTGCCCACAACCGTAAGGCTCTCCAGAGGGTAGTGAGGTCTGTACAATGCATCACCGGGGGCAAACTACCTGCCCTCCAAGACACCTACACCACCCGATGTCACAGGAAGGTCATAAAGATCATCAAGGACAACAACCACCCGAGCCACTGCCTGTTCACCCCGATATCTTCCAGAAGGTGAGGTCAGTACAGGTGCATCAAAGCAGGGACCGAGAGACTGAAAAACAGATTCTATCTCAAGGCCATCAGACTGTTAAACAGCCACCACTAACATTGAGTGGCTGCTGTCATACATGTAAAAAATGTATCATTAGCCACTTTAAACAATGCCACTTAATATAATGTTTACATACCCTACATTACTCATCTCATACTGTACTCTATACCACCTACTGCATCTTGCCTATGCCATTCTGTACCATCACTCATTCAAAGATCTTTATGTACATATTCTTCATCCCTTTACACTTGTGTGTATAAGGTAGCTGTTGTGAAATTAATTAGGTTAGATTACTCGTTGGTTATTACTGCATTGTCGGAACTAGAAGCACAAGCATTTCGCTACACTCACATTAACATCTGCTAACCATGTGTATGTGACAAATAAAATTTGATTTTATTTAATTTGTATGTGTGGACCCGATTTAGCCTTGTCCTGATGTAGCCTTGCGCTGATGTAGCCCAGCCTTGTCCTGATGTAGCCCGGCCTTGTCCTGATGTAGCCCGGCCTTGTCCTGATGTAGCCCGGCCTTGTCCTGATGTAGCCTTGTCCTGATGTAGCCCAGCGTTGTCCTGATGTAGCCCAGTCTTGTCCTGAAGTGGCCCAGCCTTGTCCTGATGTGGCCCAGTCTTGTCCTCAGGTAGCCTTGTCCTGATGTAACCCAGCCTTGTCCTGATGTAGCCCAGCTTTGTCCTGATGGAACCCAGCCCTGTCCTGCTGGAGCCCAGCATTGTCTTGATGTAGCCCAGCCTTGTCCTGATGGAGCCCAGCCTTGTCCTGATGGAGCCCAGTCTTGTCCTGATGGAGCCCAGTCTTGTCCTGATGGAGCCCAGTCTTGTC
Source organism: Oncorhynchus clarkii lewisi (assembly GCF_045791955.1). NCBI lineage: Eukaryota > Metazoa > Chordata > Actinopteri > Salmoniformes > Salmonidae > Oncorhynchus > Oncorhynchus clarkii. The sequence continues at coordinate 31,632,134 of NC_092170.1, forward strand.
CTGATGGGGCCCAGTATTGTCCTGATGGAGCCCAGCCTTGTCCTGATGTAGCCTTGTCCTGATGTAACCCAGCCTTGTCCTGATGTAGCCCAGTCTTGTCCTGATGTAGCCCAGATTTGTCCTGATGGAGCCCCGTCTTGTCCTGATGTAGCCCAGCTTTGTCCTGATGGAACCCAGCCTTGTCCTGATGGAGCCCAGCATTGTCCTAATGGAGCCCAGTCTTGCCTTGACATAGCCTTGCCCTGATATAGCCTTGTCCTGATGGAGCCTTGCCCTGATGAAGTCTTGGCCTGACGTGGCCTTGCCCCTTTGTAGCCCAGCCTTGTGCTGATGGAGCCTAGCCTTGTCCTGATCTGGCCTTGTCCTGATGTAGCACAGCCTTGTCCTTATGTAGCCCAGCTTTGTCCTGATGGAGCCCAGCTTTGTCCTGACGTAGCTGTTGTAGTGTTGACTATCATTAAATGTGAAGACTGTTCATTTATCAAATCAATTCTCTATCTGTAATTATTCCGTAATTCAACGAATCACGGAATAGTAATTAACTAGGAAGTCGGGCCACCATGGAAAAATTATGTTTATAGAGTGTTGATTTCCCAAATATAACTCTTCAGATAATTTCATATCTTATTGATTACAGTCTTCTATTAATGTATTATTACCTCTTCACTCATATTCTGAATGTCGCAAATCTTGGATATCTACACGAACCCTAGCATAGATCATGTATCAGCAATATACAAATTGGCTTAATTATTTATTTACTCCATGTCCTGATGGAGCCTAGACTTGTCCTGATGGAGACAAGCCTTGTCCTGATGGAGCCAAGCCTTGTCCTGATGTAGCCCAAACTTGTCTTGATGTAGCCCAGCCTTGTCCTGATGTAGCCTTGTCCTGATGGAGCCCAGCCCTGTCCTGATGGAGACAAGCCTTGTCCCGATGTAGCCCTGTCCTAATGTAGCCCAGCCTTGTCTTGATGTAGCCCAGCCTTGTCCTGATGAAGCCTTGTCCTGATGGAGCCCAGCCTTGTCCTGATGTAGCCCAGCCTTGTCCTGATGGAGACAAGCCTTGTCCTGATGGAGACAAGCCTTGTCCTGATGTAGCCCAAACTTGTCTTGATGTAGCCCAGCCTTGTCCTGATGTAGCCTTGTCCAGATGGAGCCCAGCCATGTCCTGATGGAGCCTAGACTTGTCCTGATGAAGCCCAGCCTTGTCCTGATGTAGCCCAGCCTTGTCCTGATGGAGACAAGCCTTGTCCTGATGTAGCCAAGCCTTGTCCTGATGTAGCCTTGACCTAATGTAGCCCAGCGTTGTCTTGATGTAGCCCAGGCTTGTCCTGATGTAGCCTTGTCCTGATGTAGCGTAGTCCTGATGGAGCCCAGCCTTGTCCTGATGTAGCCCAGCCTTGTCCTGATGGAGACAAAACTTGTCCTGATGTAGCCCTGTCCTTTATGTAGCCCAAACTTGTCTTGATGTAGGCCAGCCCTGTCCTGATGTAGCCTTGTACTGATGGAGCCCAGTCCTGTCCTGATGGAGACAAGCCTTGTCCCGATGTAGCCCTGTCCTAATGTAGCCCAGCCTTGTCTTGATGTAGCCCAGCCTTGTCGTAGCCTAGTCCTGATGGAGCCCAGCCTTGTCCTGATGTAGCCCAGCCAAGTCTTGTCCTGATGTAGCCTTATCCTGATGGAGCCCAGCCTTGTCCTGATGTAGCCAAGAATTGTCCTGATGTAGCCTTGTCCGGATGGAGCCCAGCCATGTCCTGATGGGCCTAGACTTGTCCATATGTAGCCTTGTCCTGATGGAGCCCAGCCTTGTCCTGATGGAGCCCAGCCCTGTCCTGATGGAGTCCAGCCTTGTCCTGATGTAGCCTTGTCCTAATGTAGCCCAGCCTTGCGCTGATGTAGCCCAGCCTTGTCCTGATGTAGCCTTGTCCTGATGTAGCCCAGCCCTGTCCTGATGGAGATAAGCCTTGTCCCGATGTAGCCCTGTCCTAATGTAGCCCAGCCTTGTTTTGATGTAGCCCAGCCATGTCCTGATGTAGCCTTGTCCTTATGTAGCCTAGTCCTGATGGAGCGCAGCCTTGTCCTGATGTAGCCCAGCCAAGTCTTGTCCTGATGTAGCCTTGTCCTGATGTAGCATAGCCTTGTCTTGATGTAGACCAGCCTTATCTTGATGTAGCCCAAGGCTGGTCCTGATGTAGTCTTGTCCTGATGGAGCCCAGCCTTGTCCTGATGAGCCTTGTCCTGATTTAACCCTGTCCTGATGGAGCCCAGCCTTGTCCTGTTCGAGCCTTGTCCTGATGGAGCCCAGCCTTGTCCTGATGTAGCCCTGTCATGATCTAGCTTTGTCCTGATGTAGCCTTGTCCTGATGTAGCCTTGTCCTGATGTAGCCCAGCCTTGTCCTGATGTAGCCTTGTCCTGATATAGCGTAGCCTTGTCCCGATGTAGCCTTGTCCTGATGGAGCCCAGCCTTGTCCTGATGTAGCCTTGTCCTGATATAGCGTAGCCTTGTCCCGATGTAGCCTTGTCCTGATGGAGCCCAGCCTTGTCCTGATGTAGCCTTGTCCTGATGTAGCCTTGTCCTGATGTAGCCCTGTCCTGATGTAGCCTTGTCCTGATGTAGCCTTGTCCTGATGTAGCCTTGTCTTGATGTAGCCTTGTCCTGATGTAGCCTTGTCCTGATGTAGCCTTGTCCTAATGTAGCCCAGCCTTGTCCTGGTGTAGCCCAGTGTTGTCCTCATGTAACCTTGTCCTGATGTAGCCCAGCCTTGTCCTGATTTAGCCTTGTCCTGATGCAGCCTAGCCTTGTCCTGATGTAGCCTAGCCTTGTCCTGATGTAGCCTTGCTCTGATGGAGTTTATTGCAATGCCATCTGAAGCAGTGTAACATAGGAAGAGTAATTACACACAGCCCTGCTACCTGTTCCATCCTACAGCCCGGAGGAGGACCTGAACAGCCCTGCTACCTGTTCCATCCTACAGCCCAGAGGAGGACCTGAACAGCCCTGCTACCTGTTCCATCCTACAGCCCGGAGGAGGACCTGAACAGCCCTGCTACCTGTTCCATCCTACAGCCCGGAGGAGGACCTGAACAGCCCTGCTACCTGTTCCATCCTACAGCCCAGAGGAGGACCTGAACAGCCCTGCTACCTGTTCCATCCTACAGCCCGGAAGAGGACCTGAACAGCCCTGCTACCTGTTCCATCCTACAGCCCGGAGGAGGACCTGAACAGCCCTGCTACCTGTTCCATCCTACAGCCCGGAGGAGGACCTGAACAGCCCTGCTACCTGTTCCATCCTACAGCCCGGAGGAGGACCTGAACAGCCCTGCTACCTGTTCCATCCTACAGCCCGGAGGAGGACCTGAACAGCCCTGCTACCTGTTCCATCCTACAGCCCGGAGGAGGACCTGAACTACCCAAGCTTTTCAATAACTTCCATGATGTATCTCTGAAGGCGTGCTCTTGCCTCATCTCACTTAGTCCAAGCGAGTTATTACCATATTTTTGTAACCACAGTATTTTTCAAATTATAACTTTTATTAATATCTTGCTTCTTTTTTATTTATTTATGTCCGTGTTTACATTTGATATCTGATATCTGTAAAGTTACATTTAAAACATTTTTTATAAACGATTATAAATATTACAAATAACTTTTAAAGTTTTACTTCTGATCTTCCAAGAGCACAGAGGACGTTGGTGAGGTCTGCACTTTCTCCATTACATCTATCATACTTTCTCCCTTCTCATTCCAGCTTGAGTCAGACTATAAGAATATTAGTGCGACAGTATTAACCTCAGTTTCTAGGGCCGAGGAGTGTGTTTTGGAGCAGAAGTGGCCACTGGGAATAGTGGAGAAAAGTGATGACCTGCAGCCAGTTTGCATCCTTCACTGACAATTAGCAGAATATTCCTGGTCCTTATTCCTGGGGGCCAGAGAGAGGCCTGTAATCATCCATATCAATTATTGGGCCTCTGACATGGCCATTTACATTGCCAGGGTGGCTCCGCTGCTCTGACTAATGGGCCCACCATCTGGGGCTGTTCCCCCAGCGCCAGGCAAGGAAAACAGGCTACAAGACTCAGACACCGACCGCACGGCACGGCACAGTACTCTGGACCTGGCAGGCGGAGATGGAGACAAGAGCCATGGAATATGGCAATTAATTAATGTAAATGTACTTTTACAAAGGAGTCAAGCGTTGTTCTGAATCATGTTCGGTATTCTGAAAAAAAGGAAATGTCTCTGTGTAGTGTCAGAGAGATGCGGTGTGAGTGGAATGTATTTACGATTTCTGCACTCCATATTCTCCCGACTCCTTTTCCTTACTTCCCTACCCGGTTAACCTTTCACACTCCATAAGGTGCTGTAGCATTTGGTTTCATTGTGATGTGACGTGGGCAGTCTATCTGCCAGCGTGGGTCATTCTAATGATGCTGTGCTTAATCCATGAAGCACCTCAGTGAGCAGTTCCCCTGCTAGGAAAGGTCACTTGAATCCAATGTTATTGGACAGGGTTCAAAGCCTTAAGAAATATCACCTTGTACTTATTCTGGCCAGAGTATCGTATCGTATTCCTTCCTCTCTCTTGTGTTCATTGGGTTTAAGCAGGAATCAAATGTATTGCAGTGCTTTAAAGGTCGGCCCAGTTGCGTGGCATTTCCAGAACACTCTCTCTTACGCCTCGATCACACCAACGTAGTCATTGCACAAAATGGTACACAGCATCATCTGGATATGTACACAGCATCATCTGGATATGTACGCATCATCTGGATATGTATACAGCATCATCTGGATGTGTAGGCAGCATCATCTGGATATGTACGCAGCATCATCTGGATGTGTGCAACAAATAGCTCCAAAATTCACCTTCTGCTACCATTTCTGTCAAGCCGTCTACACATAGTTTGATGCATTCGTTCGATAAATCCAACATATGCGCCACACCGAAGGCACTGCAACTGCCGGGGCAATGCAATGCTGCAAGGCAAACGCATCGTTCCATTGGAAATGCGGTAAGTTAGAGAGAAGCTGTAAAATAAGAATCAACAGACTATGTGTGCAGAATGTGTGCAGTATTGTATGTACACAATATGCCAGTTTAGCAGTAGACTATGAAGTTTACTTGAGAGATGCACTGAAAACACATTTGGTAACTGTTATTTCCATTCAGTTTTCAGCCATGCATTTGTGAGGTGCTCAGAATTCAACACTTCAAATGTCAATCCCACTGACCATGACCCGGTGCTAGCTGCCTCATGTATAAAGACAGAGATATATAGTACAGGTATGGGATCTTAATTTGATCACTCTGTTGCAGGAGAACTTTCCTGCAATGTAGGATGTGTAAAACGTGTAGTGTAATTGAGGTTTAAGAGAGAGTTAAAAAAGTGTATAATTTCCACTTTGAAATTTCAGACTTGATTTTCCCTTACGAATGATTCGTATTTCCTGTTGTAGCAGGATTATTTTCCTGCTGTAGTAAACTGGCTCAAATGAAGATCCTACATCTGTATATGGTAATGTCAGTGCTGACTCCTGGAGGTCTGGGCCTCAGGCAGAGTCTGTCTACCAAATAAACTAGACTTTCCAGAGATGGATAGAAGCACTATGCCTACCTGTCTTTTCACCCGGCCCAGAATGCATCTGTGTGATCAGTGAGCCCCTGGCTGTGCCACTGTCCCTCAGCCTTCTTCACTAATCAAGAGTCAAGGGTGATCACAGGCACAATTGTGCCCCTCTCTTCTCTCAAGTAGCGGAGGACTTAACTATTCCCTCTGTCCTACACTGACAGTTCTGCATATGCCTTGGCAGAACAGAAACAACGTGTTTATTTTGTCCTCCTGATAGTAATCTTTGAAATATTGACTCAGAGTTACATATGTCATATGCAACATACCTACATATGTCATATGCCCTCTGGGCTTCCTTACAAACTTCTGTCAAGTGAATGAGTTGAAAGAGTTACGGCCTAACCTCAAACTAACCTGAGACAAACCCCAGACTAATCTGTCTAAATTGATTAACCTGTGTAACCTGAGACTAACCCCAGACTAGCCTCAGACAACCCTCACTCTAACCTGACTAACATCAGACTAACCTGACTAACATCAGATTAACCTGACTAACCTCAGACTAACCTCAGACTAACCTCAGACTAACCAGGGGTGAAAGATGGAAAAATGAGCTTTTCTATGTGTAATTACTTTCTCCAAGGAGGATGGTACAACCTGATCATATCATATAATGTCAGTCAGAGACATCTATATCAACCACCAGCCATTACCATTGCAAAGTGATGTACCTCCTATAAGCCTAGTTGTAGAGATGAAACACATGCTTTCCGCTCAGAGTGTGTAAACTGGATCACTGATATCATCAGACATCCATGGCATGGATCACTGACATCATCAGACATCCATGGCATGGATCACTGACATCATCAGACATCCATGGCATGGATCACTGACATCATCAGACATCCATGGCATGGATCACTGATATCATCAGACATCCATGGCATGGATCACTGACATCATCAGACATCCATGGCATGGATCACTGACATCATCAGACATCCATAGCATGGATCACTGACATCATCAGACATCCATAGCATGGATCACTGATATCATCAGACATCCATAGCATGGATCACTGACATCATCAGATATCCATGGCATGGATTCCCTGACATCATCAGACATCCATGGCATGGATCACTGACATCATCAGACATCCATAGCATGGATCACTGACATCATCAGACATCCATAGCATGGATCACTGACATCATCAGACATCCATGGCATGGATTACTGACATCATCAGACATCCATGGCATGGATCACTGACATCATCAGACATCCATAGCATGGATCACTGACATCATCAGACATCCATGGCATGGATCACTGACATCATCAGACATCCATGGCATGGATCACTGACATCATCAGACATCCATAGCATGGATCACTGACATCATCAGACATCCATGGCATGGATCACTGACATCATCAGACATCCATAGCATGGATCACTGACATCATCAGACAATATCGCTCATTCATGGCATGGATCACTGACATCATCAGACAATATCACTCATTCATGGCATGGATCACTGACATCATCAGACAATATCACTCATTCATGGCATGGATCACTGACATCATCAGACAATATCACTCATTCATGGCATGGATCACTGACATCATCAGACAATATCACTCATTTATGGCATGGATCACTGACATCATCAGACAATATCACTCATTCATGGCATGGATCACTGACATCATCAGACAATATCACTCATTCATGGCATGGATCACTGACATCATCAGACAATATCACTCATTCATGGCATGGATCACTGACATCATCAGACAATATCACTCATTCATGGCATGGATCACTGACATCATCAGACAATATCACTCATTCATGGCATGGATCACTGACATCATCAGACAATATCACTCATTCATGGCATGGATCACTGACATCATCAGACAATATCACTCATTCATGGCATGGATCACTGACATCATCAGACAATATCACTCATTCATGGCATGGATCACTGACATCATCAGACAATATCACTCATTCATGGCATGGATCACTGACATCATCAGACATCCATAGCATGGATCACTGACATCATCAGACAATATCACTCATTCATGGCATGGATCACTGACATCATCAGACAATATCACTCATTCATGGCATGGATCACTGACATCATCAGACAATATCACTCATTCATGGCATGGATCACTGACATCATCAGACAATATCACTCATTCATGGCATGGATCACTGACATCATCAGACAATATCACTCATTCATGGCATGGATCACTGACATCATCAGACAATATCACTCATTCATGGCATGGATCACTGACATCATCAGACAATATCACTCATTCATGGCATGGATCACTGACATCATCAGACATCCATAGCATGGATCACTGACATCATCAGACAATATCACTCATTCATGGCATGGATCACTGACATCATCAGACAATATCACTCATTCATGGCATGGATCACTGACATCATCAGACATCCATAGCATGGATCACTGACATCATCAGACAATATCACTCATTCATGGCATGGATCACTGACATCATCAGACAATATCACTCATTCATGGCATGGATCACTGACATCATCAGACAATATCACTCATTCATGGCATGGATCACTGACATCATCAGACAATATCACTCATTCATGGCATGGATCACTGACATCATCAGACAATATCACTCATTCATGGCATGGATCACTGACATCATCAGACAATATCACTCATTCATGGCGTGGATCACTGACATCATCAGACAATATCACTCATTCATGGCATGGATCACTGACATCATCAGACAATATCACTCATTCATGGCATGGATCACTGACATCATCAGACAATATCACTCATTCATGGCATGGAAGAACATTTACTTTAGGCTTTTTTTAAGAGTTGTCAATCATTACCAGCGGTGGGTAGGCTAGCTGGACATGACAGAGAGAGCCCTCCCTGGCACAAACACCGGGAAAGCGTTTGTCCAACATTCTCAGACAGTTCAAGGTTAATTAATTACATCATAAAATATTGACGCCGAAAATGATCACTTACAGCCACTGGGACACACAGCAGAGAACATTGTAAACCCGGGTAAATATGCAATAGTATTTGATATAAATAGCTGCAGTAGCCCCCTAAAGTTAGTAATTTGCACATTTTGGAAGTGGGTTAATGAGAGATGGTTAATGGGAAAAGTTCCCCTGTTCCCCGGAAGAGCCACACAGTCATTATTTGATTCATGAGTGCTGCTGGAGGTAGAGAGCAGTCTATCATTCTTTCTCTACCTCAATGTGCTTCAGTCAGTCAGACAGTTTATCAATCACATCCATACTAAGTCACACTCGTCTATCACACCATTACAGCATACAGCCCAATCCTGCAAAAACATAGCTGGAAACATTTACGATATGTCAAACATCCATTTGGTTTTAAAACCTTGCCACTATCCAAGTCAAATTATATAGCAAACAAATAATATGCCTGTAGCTCTATGTAAGTGAAATGATGAGGAGCCGTGAGCCTCTGAGCACGTAGTAGTTTAAGCACAGCAGGGGCTCTTTGTTAGTAAGGTCTGTAAACACCACAGTGTATTATGGCTGTAATAGACAGAGGACTCTATCGTATACCACATATTGAGAGGCATTGTGTTGGTTTTGTTTGTCTTCTGTTTAGAGTTTGTTGGATGAGTAATTGTCTGCCTCTTACTGTAATCCAGCCCTCTTGTTCATAAGAAGCCTTTAGAGCTGGCAGAGCTTCTCGTTCCTTCTGGAAGCTTCTGGTTCCTTCTGGAATGGTGCTCCAATAGGATTACAGTCCAGTCTATCTATCCAGTTGTTTGGGGAACGCAACACTGCATGAGACAACAAAGGGCAACATGTTCTTTGTCTGTCAAAATCAAGTCTGTGGCTTATTGCCATACTTTCTACAGATGACCCTCAAACCCTCTATGATGATAAGCTGCCAGTAATGCTGGACATATGTGATATCTTAATTTGATCACTCTGTTGTTGCTAAGAATTTTCCTGCCACGCAGGATATTCAAATGAGCCTCGTGATTTACATAAATTTTTTACATAAATTCTCTGAAATTCTCTAAATTCTCTGAAAACCCGCAGTTCACTTTCTCTCTCGCTCACTCAAATGCTAAAGCACCAGACAGAATAAATTGGAGAACCCTTTGAAGAAGCCTTTTTGGTTCCAGGTAGAACCCCTTTGAGTTTCAAGTAGAATCTTTTACACAGAGGGTTCTACATGGAACCCAAAAGAGTTCTATATGCAACCAAAAAGTTCTACCTAGAACCAAAATGGGTTCTCATATGGGGACAGTCGAAGAACCCTTTTGGAAGCCTTTTTTCTGAGTGTAGGTTCTACTACTGTGACATTCAAATGCACAAATGTACAAATCGTGCTGCAGGACTGGTCAAATTAAGATTCCATATCAGTACAAGGTACAGTCTGTCTTCATCCTTTTCTTAAGTTAGTGAACATGTCACATGTCCAGGGCCGTAACACTACAGAAGGTAAAACCTTGTGTCGCATTCTACCAGGACACAGCAGCCTGTGAGAGTGGTAGTCCTGTCCTGTGTGGCTGTCTGTCTGGTGTAAATGAATGACTACATGCTGTGATCACTTACTGGAATGAGAAAGAGCTGGGGTGGGCAGAAGCAGAGATCCTTCCGGTAGGTACTAATTAAATGGTTTGTCTTAAGTGGGCTTTAATGAGCGGTTGCCAATCAAATAAATTAAATAATTGCTGCAGGCTTAATTCAATTTATTTATTGCTGATTTTGTGCAGAATAAGTTGTTTGGTTCCCTCCCACAGGGATGGTTTCTCTCTCTGCGAAATACAAACCAATAATTAAACCGATGGCTTCTTTTCAAAATAATGCCCATTGCCCTGTGAAAGTCCTGACAAAGCACATCAATTCAATTACTCAAATTATTTGTCCACTATGTGCAGTATATTAGTAATCCAAATATACATCCACATATATAATTTGTGTTGCTAATAGCAAACAAAACACAGTCCCTCTTCAGTGTCTTAAACAAGGGATAATCATTATGTTTTAGGATCAATTAATATAGATGGCATCGATAGTATCTCATCTGTCATATCATATTTGTCATAACTCCTAGGAGTGCTCTCTGCCCACCCTGGTTATCAGGATATCAGTTTGTACTGTAGTGTTGTGGAGCGGCTGGTACCACTTCCCTACAGTATCTCAGTGTCTCTCTCGCTAGGGAGAAAACAAATCAGATGGAATCTTATGGTCCTAATGATGAATTTCCTCCTGACAGCGTTAAGAGAACAACTGAACAGGAATAGGAGCAGAGATGCATATCTGAATCATTCTCTCTTCTCTACTTCCTGTCAGAAGTAAGCAGATGTATTCTAGGCAGTTGGATCTCTACTTCCTGTCAGAAATTAACAGATGTATTCTAGGCAGTTGAATCTCTACTTCCTGTCGGAAATAAACAGATGTATTCTAGGCAGTTGGATCTCTACTTCCTGTCGGAAATAAACAGATGTATTCTAGGCAGTTGGATAGTTTAATGACACTAAAACTTTATGGGTCAGTGTTGGTCATTGAACCTCATTCTAATGTTACTGTTAATACTGTACATTTCTTCACTGTTCATGGTGAAAGAGAAGGAGAGGGAGAGGGAGAGGCAGAGACAGAGGAAGAGGCAGAGACAGAGGGAGAGGCAGAGACAGAGGGAGAGGCAGAGACAGAGGGAGAGGCAGAGACAGGGGGAGAGACAGAGAGAGAGGCAGAGGGAGAGTCAGAGACAGCGGGAGAGGCAGAGACAGAGACAGAGGGAGAGGCAGAGACAGAGGGAGAGGCAGAGACAGAGGGAGAGGCAGAGACAGAGGGAGAGACAGAGAGAGAGGCAGAGGGAGAGTCAGAGACAGCGGGAGAGGCAGAGACAGAGACAGAGGGAGAGGCAGCATCCCTACTATCCATGGAGACTTAACACACATACGCACTGACTCGGTAACACACACTGCCTCGGTAACAAACACTGCCTCGGTAACACACACTGCCTCGGTAACACACACTGCCTCAGTAACACACACTGTCTCAGTAATTACGCCTGTTTACAGAGCCCAGAGTCAGGCTCCTGCTGTGCTGTAGTGACAGACTCTACAGTGAGATGGAACTATTCAAGGCGAAGCACCACAAGGACAGTAAAACAAGAAAAATAGGGACAAGTGGGGCGGCAGGTAGCCTAGCCGTTAAGAGCGTTGTGCCAGTAACTGAAAGATCGTTGATTTGAATTCCTGAGCCAGCAACGTGGAAGAATCTTAAGTTAACCCCCAATAACGGCTGATGAGGTTAATTAAGACAGCCCCACTCACCTCTCTGATTCACAGGGGTTAAATGCAGAAGACGTACTTCGATTGAATGCATTCAGTCGTACAACTGACCAGGCCTTTCCTTCTTTTCATTCCACCAGTCCCCAAAAAGAAAAAGGCTATTTTAGGCTTAGGGGTTGGGTTAGGGTCAGAATTAGGGTTAGAGTTATGGGTTAGATTTAGGGTTTTGGGGTTAAGGTTAGGCTAGGTTAAGGGTTAAGGGTTAGAGGTTAGGGAAAATACGATTTTGAATGGGAATCAATTGTTTGGTCCAACAAACGTGCATGTGTGTTGGAAAATAATCACTATCCCTCAGTCTACCTAGAGCATATGTTGAAACCTTCACCCTCTGCAAAGCTTTGTTTAAGGTACTGTTCACCACCTACCTCCAACCCTCTCAATGTATTCCCCCTCATGTTCCTCCGGGTCCAGACCGACGCCCTGTGGTTTTGTGTTCTCACCCTGTTGTCTCAGCCACTGCCTGGGGTGTCTCTGAGTGGATGTTTGCCCTCTGCTCCATGACGTGCAACAACGAGCTCCATGGACTTCTGTGTCACAGTAGGAGAGAGAATATTGGGGTCTCTCTCTCTCCCCCCTCTTTTTCCCCTTCTCTCTCACTCTGCCAGTCCCAGACACCATGGAAGCCAGTGTGCCTGAGGTGCTGATTGACTGCCAGGCCAGAGTGGGTGAGAGAGTCTGTTGTTTTGGGAGAGTGTTTCATTCTCATCTCTCCTGGACTGTCCCTGTCGCCTCCTTGCAATCTCTCTGATCTCCCTCACCCTGAGCAGAACAGTCAGGACCTAGAATCACTTCACCCTACTGTCACTGCCTTCGTGTTTAATTCAGAAAAGGGGACATGGTGTCTTAGCCTTGACATAGGCAGTGATACATGGTGGATATCAGTGTGACTCACTTCCACATGATTTGATAGTGTATCACGTCCATGTGATTTGAGTCTGGTATTGGCATTATTATCACTATGTATCATTATGAGTTATTAGAACAAATTAGTTTAGCATTTCCTTTATATTCTGTAAATAGTACTCTGTAGTACTGTAGGGGAAAGAGGATGTTTAATTCATAGTTTCCTGACAGGATTATTCTCCTCTGATACTGCTTTGGAAGCTGGTTGAACAAGCACTAATTTATTGATGGTTACACAGTTTGATATACCAACAGCATAAACAGTAATATACAGTTTGGCAATCTGGCTCACCCATATATTGTGTACTGTGGAGACTCGTAAAACATAATAAAGTTGAAAATGCTGATTATACTTTATAAAGCATGGCATGAGCCAGCCAACTCAGCCAGGTAACACAGCTAGCTAACAAAGCCAGCTAACACAACCAGCTAACACAGCCAGGTAACACAGCCAGCTAACACAGACAGCACAGCTAGATAACATAGCCAGGTAATATAGCCAGCTAACACAGCCAGGTAACACAGCTAGCTAACACAACCAGGTAACACAGACAGCACAGCTAGCTAACATAGCCAGCTAACACAGCCAGCTAACACAGACAGCACGGCTAGCTAACATAGCCAGGTAACACAGCCAGCTAACACAGCCAGGTAACACAGCTAGCTAACACAGCCAGGTAACACAGCTAGCTAACACAGCCAGGTAAATACTTCAAACAAACTTCAGATGGTGGTTCTATTATTGATTCAATTATCAATGTTACCAATGACCCCACAGTTCCATCACTTCAGCATCACTATAACACAATAGATCCAGTCAATGTTACCAATGACCCTACAGTTCCATCACTTCAGCATCACTATAACACAATAGCCTGACTGTTGGCATGTATACAGTACCCACTGGGCAAAAGCTGGTTGAATCAACATTTCATTTCACCAAGTAATTTCAACCAAAGAATTCAATGTGATTACGATGAATCAATGTAAAAAACTGTATTTGAAAAAAGTAATCACCTTATTAAGAGAATTTCACATTTTTCTTCCATCCAACTATTTACCTAAATCTAATGACATGGTGACATTTTTTTTTGATTTCACATTGGATTCATGTTAGTTGACAACTCAATCAAATGTAAAGCAAAACTACAAGTCTGTGCCTAGTGCGTATGTTCTCTGCACTTAAATGAACCAAAATCCACTTTACTAACAAATAAAAAGAAGTAGGTTGAATATTTCTACTTGGTATTCTCTTTAAATTTGGGGCGGCAGGTAGCCTAGTGGTTAGAGTGAAGGGCCAATAACCGAAAGGTTGCTAGATCAATCTAGATCAATCAAATATGTCGTTCAGCCCCAGTTCTTAACTGACTTCCCTAGTTAAATAAAGGTTAAATAAAAAATTGCCCATGCTCTATTCTGATTTAGAATCAGAAACATGTTCTAATTGCAGTGGGTCTCTGCCATCTCCTTGGCTCTTTTTCTCTCCCATGTAAAACCCATTATCTGGGCTCTGGCTGAATGATGAGGGGAAGTAGAGGGCTGCAGACATTTTTTGTAACCTTTTTACCGACAGATTTGTACCTTGTCAGCTCAGGGATTTGAACTTGCAACCTTCCGGTTACTAGTCCAACGCTCTAACCACTAGGCAAGTCAGTTAAGAACAAATTCTTATTTTCAATGACGGCCTAGGAACAGTGGGTTAACTGCCTGTTCAGGGGCAGAACGACAGATTTGTACCTTGTCAGCTCAGGGATTTGAATTTGCAACCTTCCGGTTACTAGTCCAACACTCTAACCACTAGGCTACCCTGCCACCCCATAAAGGACTGGATGTTATTGTGGACCAGATAGATTAGGTGAGAATAGAGGACAGGGCTCATGACTAGTCTCCAGTGTCTGTCATGGCCATGCTCAGACATGGACGATCAGGATTAGACTTCCAAATCAAATCAAATCACATTTTAGTGTGTTTAGCAGATGTTATTGCGGTTGTAGCAAAATGCTTCTGTTTCGAGCTCCAACAGTGTAGTAATATCTAACAAGTAATATCTAAAAATTTGACAACATATACCCAATACACTCAAATCTAAGTAAAGGAATGGAGAACAATACTGAAAATAACTTATTCCTAAAGATCAACAGTCCCTTATTACATATAGTAGATATGAAAGTGTACTACATCCAATGAGGGCATTAATAACAAGTTCCTGAAAAATAATTATTGGTGAAAGAAGTTACAATGAAAGCCCTGACTGTTTCTGGAAATCTGTAGCAGTCATATGGATCTGTAATTGCTCCAGGAGTTATTTATATTTATTTATAAAACAAATAATTAACGTGGTGTGTGTGCTCTGCCGTGCACCGCCCTCTTTAGTTGCAATGCGTCTCTCCCTGCTCCCTGGCTGGCTGCCGTCCAAGGGGTTTCAGGCACAGATCAGCCCACCGACTGAGAGTGTGGTGGTGGAAGGGAAGGGTAGGTGGAGGGGAACAGGTGGATTTATTAGGCACAATGAACATCAATCCATTGTAAAAGGCTCCTCCCAATGATTTCAAAGGCCTTGCTGTGCTGAGCGGTCGCTCCGATTTCATTAGCAGGGGCTGAGGCTGGGGCTGTGTTGGAGGGAGAGTGAGGTGACACCCATCAGATGCCTGTGTCATCTCTAATAGGTCTGGCCTGAGAACACTCTCTGTCTCTCTCCCTGTCTCTCTCCCTGTCTCTCTCTCTGTCTCTCTCTCTGTCTCTCTCTCTGTCTCTCGCTGTCTCTCCCTGTCTCTCTCTCTGTCTCTCTCTGTCTCTCTCTCTGTCTCTCTCCCTGTCTCTCTCTCTGTCTCTCTCCCTGTCTCTCTCTCTGTCTCTCTCTCTGTCTCTCTCTCTGTCTCTCTCTCTGTCTCTCGCTGTCTCTCCCTGTCTCTCTCTCTGTCTCTCACTGAGGCCTCTGGGTACTTTGACTGCGAAGTCGCTTTAAGGTGTTGTGCCCGTTTTCCTCTCTCCACCCCCTTACTCTACTTCACACGCTCTGACACACACACACATCCCCCCTACATCCACGCACAAGGCTGTAGAGCATTGCACCAAGATGAGTATCTGCCACATGACGTGCCTTGAATATGCCTGTGGGTTAACTGATGCGGTACCCTCTAATTGCGATGGGGAAAGCGAGGCTCTGGTGCAGTTGCTCATTCTAGCTTGCTTCTTGACATAACATTGCCTATCATTCCACAGTGGGCTGAGCCCCCCTAATTTATATTTTATCTGATTTTGTAGGATCTAGAGTAGAGTTTGTTGATGATTCACTCTCATTCTCAATATCTATCAGGTAGTTGTGGTTCTTCACATTTTCAGTCAGAATCAGTTCCAACTCATTTTCTTACGCTTTTCCAAGGAAAATGTAATGTACAGTACATTGGGAATTAATTCAGACCCCTTGACTTTTTTACACACAAAAACCCATAATGACAAAGCAAAAACAGGTTTTTGGACATTTTTGCAAATTAATTAAAAAAAAAACTGAAATATCATATTTACATAAGTATTCAGACCATTTACTCAGTACTTTGTTGAAGCACCTTTGGCAGCGATTACAGCCTTAAGTATTTTTGGTATGAAGCTACAAGTTTGGCACATCTGTATTTGGGGAGTTTCTCCCATTCATCTCTGCAAATCCTCTCAAGCTCTGTCATGTTGGATGCGGAGCGTCGCTGCACAACTATTTTCAGTTCTCTCCAGAGAAGTTTGATCGGGTTCAAGTCCGGGCTCTAGCTGGGCCACTCAAGGACATTCAGAGACTTGTCTCGAAGCCACTCCTGCATTGTGTTGGCTGTGTGCTTAGGGTCGTTGTCCTGTTGGAAGGTGAACCTTCACCCCAGCCCACTCTGGAGCAGGTTTTCATAAAGGATCTCTCTGTACTTTGCTCTGTTCGTCTTCCCCTCAATACTGATGAGTCTCCCAGTCTCCCAGTAGGGATGGCGCCAGGTTTCCTCCAGATGTGACGCTTGGCATTCAGACCAAAGAGTTCAATCTTGGTTTCATCAGACAAGAGAATCTTGTTTCTCATGGTCTGAGGGTGCTTTAGGTGCCTTTTGGCAAACTCCAGGCAGCTGTGATGTGCCTTTTACTGAGGAATGACTTCTCTATCATAAAGGCCTGATTAGTGGGGTGCTGCAGAGATGGTTGTCCTTCTGGAAGTTTCTCCAATCTCCACAGAGGAACTCTGGAGCTCTGTCAGAGTGACCATCAGGTTCTTGATCACCTCCCTGACCAAGCCCCTTCACCCCCGATTGCTCAGTTGGCCAGACGGCCAGCTCTTGGAAGAGTCTTGTTGGCTCCAAACTTCTTGCATTTAAGAATGATGGAGGCCCCTGTGTTCTTGGGGACCTGCAATGCTGCAGACATTTTTTGGTACCCTTCCTCAGATCTGTGCCTCAACACAATCCTGTCTCGGAGCTCTACGGAAGATTCCTTCGACCTCAATGGCTTGGTTTTTGCTTTGACATGGACTGTCAACTCTGGAACCTTATATAGACGTGTGTATATAGACGTATATAGGTGTGTGCCTTTTCAAATCATGTCCAATCAATTGAATTTACCACAGGTGGACTCCAATCAAGTTATAGAAACATCTCAAGGATGGAAACAGGATGCACCTGAGCTCAATTTTGAGTCTCATAGCAAAGGACGTGAATACTTATGTATAAAAGTTATTTATGTTTTGAATTTTTAATACATTTGCAAAAATGTCTAAATTACTTTTTTGATTTGTCATTATGGGGTATTGTGTGTAGAATGATTAGGGGGAAAAAAACAACAATTTATTCCATTTTAGAATAAGGCTGTAACGTAAAAAAATGTGGGAAAAGTCAAGTGGTCTGAACACATTCCATAGGTAGCTATGGTGTTTACTTGGCCACACTTGCTTTATTTTGAAATGTATGTTCTTTCCAATTCAATTTGAAAGCCCTCAATTTATTCCTTGATTGCCTAAGCCAATTAGTTTTTAACCAACTGTGATTATAAAGAATACATGCTGACGTTGCTCTCCAATAGAGGGTGGTAGATCAGTTGACCTAAGGCAAGGCTTTCAAAGTTGGGAGAGAAAATCTAATGAAGCAAATTTTAAGGGATATGCTTTTCATTTTGAGCTTTCGCGTAAACACAGTGGTGCATTTCAGATGAAAAACCTTGAAAGTGTAGCAACCATGAAATCACTTTAATTAGCCAAGCTAACAATCCGGTGGTGTCTCCAAATACACTGGACTGTAATAGTGATCGCCAACCAGCCATCACACCGATGGGTATGCCACTGGCAACAGACAAAAGAAGCACAGGACAAGTATGGCATGGGGACTAAATCCCATTATTTTCTCTTGGCAGATAATGACAAACATCAGAGGAAAATGAGCTGGACAGAGAAGAAGTTGTTGGTGTTATTAACATAGTGAATTTGAATTTGGCCATGAAGCCCGATGGGAGATATAATTCTGAGAGAAAATATATACACTGCAACAGCAAACCTATAACAGTTCAGTCATTTTACAAGGAACTGACAGTCTGTTTTATACTGTTCAGTATGAATGACTTACATTTCTTGTCTTTCTTCTGTCCTTACAGGTTTATCTAGTCTTATCACTGGGTTACAAATACAGTCCTCAGTGGAGAAGACAAGGAGTCAGGTCCTGACAGACCTAATGGGCAGACCTAATATTTAGGATAATAACAAGGTGAGAGTGGATTGTTCAGGTACACTTGGAAACCACCTAAGAACTTCAGTGATTTTAGACATAATTTCTTACATCATGCTAACACTGTTGTTTTCCTGGACAATGGAAGCAATCATTGAATTTATGTTTTTACATAAATTTGTATTATTCTGTTTTTCTTAACTCTTAGCACCAAAGCCAGTGTTTTCGTGTGTGTCTCAGAGGGAGAGGGCCGCGGATAAAGGAGCAACAGAAAAAGTGGTCCATGTTAAAACAGTAGAGACAGGTTTGAAGGTCACAGTGTTCCTGGCTGATGGACAAAGTGACAGCTGTTCCTTTTAAATAAAGGTCAATCAATCAGACCTGAGCATCAGAGCTCAGCTCCTATACAGATGTAAGATCTTAGTTTGATCACTCTTTTGTTGCTGAGAATTTTCCTGCACATCAGGAAATGCACACTTGCAGTGTATTCAAGGTTTAAAAATGCTTCCAAAGTTTCTGTTCTCCACTTTAAAATGCCAGACTTGATTTGCCCTAATGTATCAAGCCCTGCAAAAAATGTCCATAAATTATAATCCACATAATAATTCACTTTCTTATTGTTGCAAGAATATTTTCCTGCTGTAGCTAACTGGCTCAAATTAAGATCCTACATCTGTAGCTTTCACCACTTAGAATCACAGACACACATATGAATGATGCATAGTCTACACATGACACTACTCGTTGTACAGCACCATCATAAGGCGTTGACAGCAGTAACCAGACTACACAAATTATATTGGATTGTGTCACTAAAATAGCGTGCTTTTGACCATTGTTCATTCTGACCAATTAGGTTGGTTCTTTCAGAATTGCAAAAAATGTGTACCCTTTAAGCAGACCTTTATTGCCACATACACCGGATAGGTGCAGTGAAATGTGTTGTTTTACAGGGTCAGCCATTGTCGTACGTCGCCCCTGGAGCAAATTAGGGTTAAGTGCCTTGCGCAAGGGTACATTGACAGATTTTTCACCTTATCGGCTCGGGCATTTGAACCAGTAACCTTCCGGTTACCGCCCCGATGTCCTAACAGCTATTCTTTTCTCTCTCTTTCTCATTCCCTTCTTTTCCAACTCCCTCTCTCCGCTCTGTCGTTCACTGTAATGTAATTAGGCCATGCATTTCCTTCACTTGTGATGACGAAGATATGCACTCCACCACCACTACATCCTATTAATCTTACAGGGAAAAGCCACAGATTGCATTTTGACCTCTGCATGCCGAGATTCAACAAATGGGAAAAATATATTTATTTCTACAGTAGATTGTTTGAGTCATTCTACCTTTTTGTTAATTTATGCAAGATATCCCAGTACAACAAACTCACAATCAAAATATTATCTTGATAGGCATATTTTTAAAAGAAAATGGATAGCTACATCAAATGTCTCTGACTGAGCCCTTTGCTGTATTCCACCATTCTAAGGAGTGATTGAGTTAAATGAATGAACAGGCAATCACCCTAACTGTACTACCATCCAGTATGAGTGTCTATGGTAGTATCAGTCTGTATGGTAGTATCAGTATCTATGATAGTACCAGTCTCTGGTAGTATCGATCTCTATGGTAGCGTCAGTCTCTTTAATACTGTCAGTCTCTATGGTAATATATGTCTCTATGGTGATATCAGTCTCTATGGTAGTGTCAGTCTCTATGGCAGTGTCAGTCTCTATGGTAGTGTCAGTCTCTATGGTAATATCAGTCTCTATGGTAATATCAGTCTCTGGTAGTATCAGTATTTGTGGTAGTCAGTCTCTATGGTAGTGTCAGTCTCTATGGTAGTGTCAGTCTCTATGGTAGTGTCAGTCTCTGTGGTAGTGTCAGTCGCTGTGGTAGTGTCAGTCGCTGTGGTAGTGTCAGTCTCTATGGTAGTGTAGGTCTCTGGTAGTATCAGTCTCTATGGTAGTGTCAGTCGCTGTGGTAATATCAGTCTTTATGGTAGAATCAGTCTCTAGTAGTGTCAGTCTCTATGGTAGAATTGGTCTCTATGGCAGTGTTAGTCTCTATGGGAGGATTAGTCTCTATGGTAGTATTAGTCTCTATGGTAGTGACAGTATTTGTGGTAGTCAGTTTCTATGGAAGGATCAGTCTCTATGGCAGTGTCAGTCTCTATGGTACTGTCAGTCTCTATGGTACTGTCAGTCTCTATGGTAATATCAGTCTCTGGTAGTATCAGTCTTAATGGTAGAGTAGGTCTCTATGGTACTGTCAGTCTCTGTGGTTAGTGTCAGTCGCTGTGGTAATATCAGTCTCTATGGTAATATAAGTCTCTGGTAGTATCAGTATTTATGGTAGAATCAGTCTCTAGTAGTGACAGTCTCTATGGCAGTGTCAGTCTCTATGGCAGTGTCAGTCTCTATGGTAGTTTCAGTCTCTACGCTAGTGTCAGTCTCTACGGTTGAATCGGTCTCTATGGTATTATCAGTCTTTATGGTAGAGTAGGTCTCTATGGTACTGTCAGTCTCTATAGTAGTGACAGTATTTGTGGTAGTCAGTCTCTATGGAAGGATCAGTCTCTATGGCAGTGTCAGTCTCTATGGTACTGTCAGTCTCTATGGTAATATCAGTCTCTATGGTATTATCAGTCCTTATGGTAGAGTAGGTCTTTATGGTAGTGTCAGTCTCTATGGTAGTATCAGTCTCTATGGTAGTCTCAGTATCTGTGGTAGTCAAACTCCATGGTAGGATTAGTCTCTATGGTAGTGTCAGTCTCTGTGGTAGTGTCAGTCTCTGTGGTTATCGGTCTCTATGGTAGTAGAGATGTTCTATTATAATATCCACCCAGGACAGCCAGAAGAGGACTGGCCACCCCTCATAGCCTGGTTCCTCTCTAGGTTTCTTCCAAGGTTCTGGACTTTCTAAGGAGTTTTCCTAGCCACCATGCTTCTACACCTGCATTGCTTGCTGTTTGGGGTTTTAGGCTGGGTTTCTGTGCAACACTTTGAAATATCAGCTGATGTAAGAAGGGCTTTATAAATAAATTTGATTTGGCAGTATCAGTCTCTCTAGTAGTGTCCATCTCTGTGGTAGTGTCGGTCTCTATGGTAGTATCAGTCGCTATGATAGTATAAAATCAGCTAATCAAATACTATTTGTCACATGCTTCATAAACAACAGGTGTAGACTAACAGTGGAATGCAGTGAAATGCTATGTGACTCAGCTTGTGTTTCCACCCAGAAGGCATCAGGGCAGGCCACCTCACAAAGACAATAGATGCCTTTCAGTCTCAGCAGAGAATCATTTTGTAGGCGATGAAGCTACAGCATGTGTTCTTGAATAGCTCCTAGAGCCAGGTTCAGACAGAGTATAGTTTAATTGAACTCATCCATCCATTGTCCAAGACAACAGCTTTAATGTATAGAGATAAGCAACTTTGCTGTGACCTTGCTCTGTTTTGAAGCGGTTCACAGCCCTTGGCGCTTCAGAAGATGCGTTCAATCAGCTTGGTCTTTCTTTGAACGCTGCAGTGTGGGGAAGAGAAATCTATGTACTGTAAACAGTAGTTCAGTCAGCAGCATGGCGGCATGGACCCACCCTTCTCTGTTCTGAGTGACCAGCCATATTGATTACATGACCCAGCTGTCTTCACTCCACTGCCTTCCTTTGTTGCCATTATAAGACGCTGTGCACAGAGCCAATACGTTCACCATTCACTGTGGCCTTGGACGAGAAAAGTCCACCGCTGTAATTATGACTGGAGCAAAGGCAAGAAAGGCCATGTGATAGCTTTTTGTGTTTAGGACTCTCTTGGCTATATGACTCTTAAATCCTGATTTTAACTACTTTTAGTGGAGTGTGAAATGCATTGCCTTGTACTTGATTATATATGGATTCCATTTACCGGATGACCATGTGGTTTTCTGTGCAACACACACTGAAATAGGGGTTGTAGTTATTGCAGTGGTGAAGTCACATTCAGACGGTTGCCAGCTGTAATTAATATGAATGCTTGTCAGTGCACTACCACTCAATTCTATATGCTTCGCAAACCTGTGGACTTGAATTTCAATACTGTATATATTTGTCTTTCTTTTTTTGATTGATGAATGCTTGATGGGTGTTTAGATGGATGGATAGATAGCTAAATACAGTGCCTTGCGAAAGTATTCGGCCCCCTTGAACTTTGCGACCTTTTGCCACATTTCAGGCTTCAAACATAAAGATATAAAACTGTATTTTTTTGTGAAGAATCAACAACAAGTGGGACACAATCATGAAGTGGAACGACATGTATTGGATATTTCAAACTTTTTTAACAAATCAAAAACTGAAAAATTGGCGTGCAAAATTATTCAGCCCCTTTACTTTCAGTGCAGCAAACTCTCTCCAGAAGTTCCGTGAGGATCTCTGAATGATCCAATGTTGACCTAAATGACTAATGATGATAAATACAATCCACCTGTGTGTAATCAAGTCTCCGTATAAATCCACCTGCACTGTGATAGTCTCAGAGGTCCGTCAAAAGCGCAGAGAGCATCATGAAGAACAAGGAACACACCAGGCAGGTCCGAGATACTGTTGTGATGAAGTTTAAAGCCGGATTTGGATACAAAAAGATTTCCCAAGCTTTAAACATCCCAAGGAGCACTGTGCAAGCGATAATATTGAAATGGAAGGAGTATCAGACCACTGCAAATCTACCAAGACCTGGCCGTCCCTCTAAACTTTCAGCTCATACAAGGAGAAGACTGATCAGAGATGCAGCCAAGAGGCCCATGATCACTCTGGATGAACTGCAGAGATCTACAGCTGAGGTGGGAGACTCTGTCCATAGGACAACAATCAGTCGTATATTGCACAAATCTGGCCTTTATGGAAGAGTGGCAAGAAGAAAGCCATTTCTTAAAGATATCCATAAAAAGTGTTGTTTAAAGTTTGCCACAAGCCACCTGGGAGACACACCAAACATGTGGAAGAAGGTGCTCTGGTCAGATGAAACCAACATTTTTGGCAACAATGCAAAACGTTATGTTTGGCGTAAAAGCAAGACAGCTGAACACACCATCCCCACTGTCAAACATGGTGGTGGCAGCATCATGGTTTGGGCCTGCTTTTCTTCAGCAGGGACAGGGAAGATGGTTAAAATTGATGGGAAGATGGATGGAGCCAAATACAGGACCATTCTGGAAGAAAACCTGATGGAGTCTGCAAAAGACCTGAGACTGGGACGGAGATTTGTCTTCCAACAAGACAATGATCCAAAACATAAAGCAAAATCTACAATGGAATGGTTCAAAAATAAACATATCCAGGTGTTAGAATGGCCAAGTCAAAGTCCAGACCTGAATCCAATCGAGAATCTGTGGAAAGAACTGAAAACTGCTGATCACAAATGCTCTCCATCCAACCTCACTGAGCTCGAGCTGTTTTGCAAGGAGGAATGTGAAAAAATTTCAGTCTCTCGATGTGCAAAACTGATAGAGACATACCCCAAGCGACTTACAGCTGTAATCGCAGCAAAAGGTGGCGCTACAAAGTATTAACTTAAGGGGGCTGAATCATTTTGCACGCCCAATTTTTCAGTTTTTGATTTGTTAAAAAAGTTTTAAATATCCAATAAATGTCGTTCCACTTCATGATTGTGTCCCACTTGTTGTTAATTCTTCACAAAAAAAAAACAGTTTTATATCTTTATGTTTGAAGCCTGAAATGTGGCAAAAGGTTGCAAAGTTCAAGGGGGCCGAATACTTTCGCAAGGCACTGTAAGTCTACGGAAAATGCAGCTACTACTAGCTACTATTCTAACCCTAACCAATATTCTAACCCTAACCCTTACCCTAGCTACGATTCTAACCCCTACCCTAGCTACTATTCTAACCCTAACCACTATTCTAACCCTAACCCTAGCTACTATTCTAACCCTAACCACTATTCTAACCCTAACCCTTACCCTAGCTACTATTCTAACCCTAGCTACTATTCTAACCCTAACCCTTACCTACTATTCTAACATTTACCCTTATCCTAGCTACTATTCTAACCCTAACCTTTACCCTAGCTACTATTCTAACCCTAACCCTAGCTACTATTCTAACCCTAACCCTAGCTACTATTCTAACCCTTACCCTAGCTACTATTCTAACCCTAACCCTAGCTACTATTCTAACCCTAACCCTAGCTACTATTCTAACCCTTACCCTAGCTACTATTCTAACCCTAACCACTATTCTAACCCTAACCCCTACCCTAGCTACTATTCTAACCCTAACCCTAGCTATTATTCTAACCCTTACCCTAGCTACTATTCTAACCCTAGCTACTATTCTAACCCTTACCCTAGCTACTATTCTAACCCTAGCTACTATTCTAACCCTAACCCTAGCTACTATTCTAACCCTTACCCTAGCTACTATTCTAACCCTTACCCTAGCTACTATTCTAACCCTAACCGTAACCTTAGCAAGCAGCGGCTTATCAACAGATAGTTTGACCATCTGTAGAGCATCTATAGGACTATCTACTGTAAGTCTACGGAAAATGCAGCTACTACTAGCTACTATTCTAACCCTTACCCTAGCTACTATTCTAACCCTAACCGTAACCTTAGCAAGCAGCGGCTTATCAACAGATAGTCCAATAGATGCTCTACAGATGGTCAAACTATCTACAGTGCCTTGCGAAAGTATTCGGCCCCCTTGAACTTTGCGACCTTTTGCCACATTTCAGGCTTCAAACATAAAGATATAAAACTGTATTTTTTTGTGAAGAATCAACAACAAGTGGGACACAATCATGAAGTGGAACGACATTTATTGGATATTTCTAACTTTTTTAACAAATCAAAAACTGAAAAATTGGGCGTGCAAAATTATTCAGCCCCTTTACTTTCAGTGCAGCAAACTCTCTCCAGAAGTTCAGTGAGGATCTCTGAATGATCCAATGTTGACCTAAATGACTAATGATGATAAATACAATCCACCTTTGTGTAATCAAGTCTCCGTATAAATGCACCTGCACTGTGATAGTCTCAGAGGTCCGTTAAAAGCGCAGAGAGCATCATGAAGAACAAGGAACACACCAGGCAGGTCCGAGATACTGTTGTGAAGAAGTTTAAAGCCGGATTTGGATACAAAAAGATTTCCCAAGCTTTAAACATCCCAAGGAGCACTGTGCAAGCGATAATATTGAAATGGAAGGAGTATCAGACCACTGCAAATCTACCAAGACCTGACCGTCCCTCTAAACTTTCAGCTCATACAAGGAGAAGACTGATCAGAGATGCAGCCAAGAGGCCCATGATCACTCTGGATGAACTGCAGAGATCTACAGCTGAGGTGGGAGACTCTGTCCATAGGACAACAATCAGTCGTATATTGCACAAATCTGGCCTTTATGGAAGAGTGGCAAGAAGAAAGCCATTTCTTAAAGATATCCATAAAAAGTGTCGTTTAAAGTTTGCCACAAGACACCTGGGAGACACACCAAACATGTGGAAGAAGGTGCTCTGGTCAGATGAAACCAAAATTGAACTTTTTGGCAACAATGCAAAACGTTATGTCTGGCGTAAAAGCAACACAGCTGAACACACCAGCCCCACTGTCAAACATGGTGGTGGCAGCATCATGGTTTGGGCCTGCTTTTCTTCAGCAGGGACAGGGAAGATGGTTAAAATTGATGGAAAGATGGATGGAGCCAAATACATGACCATTCTGGAAGAAAACCTGATGGAGTCTGCAAAAGACCTGAGACTGGTACGGAGATTTGTCTTCCAACAAGACAATGATCCAAAACATAAAGCAAAGTCTACAATGGAATGGTTCAAAAATAAACATATCCAGGTGTTAGAATGGCCAAGTCAAAGTCCAGACCTGAATCCAATCGAGAATCTGTGGAAATAACTGAAAACTGCTGTTCACAAATGCTCTCCATCCAACCTCACTGAGCTCGAGCTGTTGTGCAAGGAGGAATGGGAAAAAATTTCAGTCTCTCGATGTGCAAAACTGATAGGGACATACCCCAAGCGACTTACAGCTGTAATCGCAGCAAAAGGTGGCGCTACAAAGTATTAACTTAAAGGGGCTGAATCATTTTGCACGCCCAATTTTTCAGTTTTTGATTTGTTAAAAAAGTTTGAAATATCCAATAAATGTCGTTCCACTTCATGATTGTGTCCCACTTGTTGTTGATTCTTCACAAAAAAATACAGTTTTATATCTTTATGTTTGAAGCCTGAAATGTGGCAAAAGGTCGCAAAGTTCAAGGGGGCCGAATACTTTCGCAAGGCACTGTAAATAAAGTGTGACCAATTCCCCTAACGCCTAACAATAGACAGAGCACACAAGGACACCAACAAATGTTTTGATTAAATGTTCATTTGCCTCAGGTGTGTGTGTGTGTGTGTGTGTGTGTGTGTGTGTGTGTGTGTGTGTGTGTGTGTGTGTGTGTGTTGGTTAGCTTGAGGGACTCAACCAACGTCCCATATAAAGAAAAAATACTCTAGATTGTTGTTTGAAAAGGACAGTTCAACATCTTCAGTATGAGGCTCCCTAGGCCCAGCCTGAGGCTCAGCTACTGCAGTAAAGACCCACAGCTCCGGGGCCAGTATCTCTCTCCATCTGTAAATATGCATCAGTCAGACGGTTGGTTCATCGCTGCCTATGCATTGGGATTACAGTTTATGTTTTAACTCACCCTCATAGGGTGAGAGAGAGAGAGAGGATTAGAAATAAAAAACAGCATTAAGAGTGACAGGGAAACAGAGCAGCGTCAGAGGAGAGGAGCTCTTTGAAGACTTACAGCCTAATCCTGTCTGCTGAACCACCAGCCCTGCCTCAGTTTTGATTCCTCCAGTCTAAGCCCTACTCCGGCTGGAGACTAAGCATGAGGGTCACGACACACACAGCAGAGGAATAACAGGGCTGTGTTGTTAGCATTACAATGGGGACTATTTATTTAGATAGCAGTACGCGCTTTGTTTGCACTATTCTTATACGTTGTGTAAATCCACCTCACACCCTTTAATGACAATGTGGTATTGTTGACCCAAAGACAATGGATGTGTGTATTATGTCTACCTTTTATTTTGACCTGTAGGTTCTTGTAGTTGTTTCTACAGTGTGATCAATCTGAATGTAGAAGACTGGGAGAGCATCACCTTCATATTACTCATGGCTTGGCAGGCCAATGGATAAATTCAAGTACAGTGAGCTGAACAGATGCAGCTGGAAATGTAGCACATGAAGA
Source organism: Oncorhynchus clarkii lewisi (assembly GCF_045791955.1). Lineage (NCBI taxonomy): Eukaryota > Metazoa > Chordata > Actinopteri > Salmoniformes > Salmonidae > Oncorhynchus > Oncorhynchus clarkii. Next base: position 31,659,955 of record NC_092170.1, read on the forward strand.
GTAGCGTTTTGTTCAGTGTTGTGTATTCTGGTCTTTGGCCAAGCACCTGATTACACCTCATCGTAGATGCTGCATTAGATAGCCTTTCATCTACCATTTCACCAGATCCAATAAAGATCCTCCACTGAGGAAGGAAACATTTACCTGTATGTCCTGAGTCTTGAATGCAACTATCAATTATCATAGGCATCTACAATAATTATATTTATGTTTTTACCCCCCAAAAATGGCAGAAATTAGAAAACAGGTTTCCTGCTATCTGTCAGTGACATGCAGTGCATGCATCATATTTCCCACTTTCCTCTCTTCTCATGGTGCCTTATTGGTCCCTCAGAACATGGAGGACAAGGAGAATGTCTGATTTGGTGGAGAGGGGTTGGTGGAAAGGTCAAAGGGATGTAATTAGGGTAGTTTGACTTTGTTTGATGGAGATGGTGGGAGAGATGGAGGGAGGGATGTAGAGATGGAGGGAGGGATGGATGTAGAGATGGAGGGAGGGATGGATGTAGAGATGGAGGGAGGGATGGATGTAGAGATGGAGGGAGGGAGGGATGTAGAGATGGAGGGAGGGAGGGATGTAGAGATGGAGGGAGGGAGGGATGTAGAGATGGAGGGAGGGATGGATGTAGAGATGGAGGGAGGGATGTAGAGATGGAGGGAGGGATGTAGAGATGGAGGGAGGGATGTAGAGATGGAAGGAGGGATGTAGAGATGGAAGGAGGGATGTAGAGATGGAAGGAGGGATGTAGAGATGGAGGGAGGGATGTAGAGATGGAGGGAGGATGTAGAGATGGAGGGAGGGATGGAGAGAGGGATGTAGAGAGGGAGGGATGGAGAGGTGGAGGGAGGGATGGAGGGAGGGATGGAGAGATGGTGGGAGGGATGGTGAGATGGAGGGAGGGATGTTGAGAGGGAGGGATGGAGAGATGGAAGGAGGGATGTAGAGAGGGAGGGATGGAGAGATGGAGGGAAGGATGTAGAGAGGGGGGATGGAGAGATGGATGGAGGGATGGAGAGATGGAGGGAGGGATGTAGAGAGGGAGGGATGGAGAGATGGAGGAGGCACATAAAAGTATCCTGGATGCTGAACGGTGCTTTATTTCTCTCCCTGCACATCAGGTTCTCAAACAGACTGACAAAGACATGAAGGTAGGAAGTGCCTAGCGTGTGGAATATATGAGGTAGTTAGGCTCTATTAGCATTCCCTCCTGTGGACCCATGGTGCCTCTTTCTATTTGGGAGGGGCGATGCTGCCTCCATTTCTACCTCTCCTGTCCAATGATCATCCTGCCTGACTGGCTGGACATGCGTCTTTTAGCTGCCGCAGCACCAAAGAGACATTTCTCTTTTGAGGACATCAAAGCCACCATAGTTTGAAAGCTTCAGTCTTCCAATAGGAACAGTGGCTCAAAGGACTGTTGCTACAATGATTGCCAATTAGGAGCGCCAAAGAGTTCCATTTGATCCCAAAGAAAACTAAATGCTACACAAAGAGGGACACTCACTGAGAGTAAAGTACTCTAGTGTTGTATAAAGAGTACTATAACATTTTATGCCATTTGACTTTACAGTGTGTGTCTTTGCCTTTGGCTGATTGGCAACAATATTTGAAGGACAAATGCAAAACAAATGTTCTAATGAGCGAGCTACACACCTGCAAGATGTTAGAAAATGTTTCACCATAATATAAAAAACACATATATGTGTAACATACAAACATTATTTAAAGTGTTTTTAGAATACCCCTTAAAACACTTTAGAAAGCTTTTAGAACACAGGTACAGAACCTTTGACAAGCCTATAAACCATGTAAGAAACACCTATTTGTTTTAGTTTAGTTTATTAATTCGACCATTTAAAAAAAACAAGCACACATAAAACTTGAAAAAGCCATACATGCACATTAATAAAATCATTGAGGATAACACACAACAAAGTCTGGGACTTATTTCCATTGTGGTCCTCTTGAGACAAGATGGCTAGGCAAGATCCAACACAGTTAAACACAGTATGGCAGTGAAATAATGTACCAGTTTGACCCTGCATGTGTGAATCTGTTGTAGAGCCCCATCTCTAAGCTTGTCATAACGGCTAGACGGGAGTCCCTAGGTCTTGACATTGTTTTGTTGGTGAACATAGTTCACATAGTCTAACACCTTTGTCAGTCAGGTTGATATTTCCTGTTGACTAACTTGTGTGCAAGTCACACTCTTAGAAAAAAAGGTTATCTGCCTGTCCCCATAGGAGAACCCTTTTTGCTTCCAGGTAGAACTATTTTAGGTTCCATGTAGAACTCTCTGTGGAAATGGTTCTACATGGAACTCAAAAGGGTTGTACCTGGAACAAAAAGGGTTCTTTAAAGGGTTCTTCTATGGGGACATCCAAAGAACCCTTTTAGGTTCTAGAGAGCACCTTTTTTTCTAAGAATGCAAAGAGAGTAGGCAGTGTCAGTGTTGAGCTCTGTCAATCTCTGTCAGGTGGTTAATAGACTGAGGTCATGCTGAGAATCTCGAGGGCATTCTGTCACCTGTTTTAATGGAAGCTTCTACTCTCATTGCTCTCTTCTCCTTCATCTGTTTGCTCTCTGAGCAAGTCCACACACAGAGACACACTGTCATGACGTTGGCAAGAGGGTAGGTTTATGACAGTCATAAATACCTCTTCCCAACCCTTTTTCCTCTCTCTACCCTACTGATGTGACATTTGAAAACCCCTTGGTTAACATAGATTCTGGGAACATCAGAAGGTGGGGGGAAATTAACTATATTCTGGTAATCCGACCAATTGAACATATGTGGTGGTACTTAATGAATATGATGTCAGTTCGGTTGTCATCTGAGACATTCTCATCAATGACAGGATGACAAACTCTACAGTGGAAAGTCTGCACATTGTAGTTATCGGAGTCACATGGAATTGTTGTTGAATTTAATGTTTGAATATAAAATTATTGGTGAAGAGATGAAATGTAATTTTAGCTTCCAAATGAGAGATTTGAGTTTTCATAAGGTTAGGACGCTGCTCAATCAGTGGCCCACCCCTGTGAAGAGACATGGGTTATAAAACTTTTCAGACACACCCTTCTAGCTACACTATATAAAGCCTTGACGAAAATGTACCCTCCTGTTCCGAGGATGTGAGGACGACGGTCCCCTGTCAGAATGGTTCAGATAATAACTACAACGAAGCCAACCTCAGTGTGAGCTTTGGTTGCGAATGGTATGAACTTTGAACTCTTACTCACTACAGAAGTGATACCTCCTAGCCGTTGAGTTAGCAACAGCAGCTGCAAACGTAGGCTAGGAAAGAACAGACAGAGTATCCTGTCTACCACACAATGACGTTACTACAACTTATCCAATTTACCACCAGAGACATTCTTCAAAGGACTCGGTTGGGCAACACGGCCTTCCATCTACCACCAACCTACCGAAGCGCAGCTCAGAGTAAATATTTATTGCATTTTCCTTTTCCAAATGGGGGGTAGTTTAGAATGCATAAGATACTGTATTTACGATAGCACAGCTTCTACCTTTGTTCCTCAGTCTTCCCGCTCTTTCACTCAAACCCAGACCTTTTCTTTTGTGTAACAAGCTGTCATATCTTTTCCGCCCGCTAGGGACGTTTTCCTTTATGACGTAATTTGTAATCAAGTTATGATTAATTATGTGTATGTGTAATTCTGTGTGATTAGTTAGGTATTTAGTAAATAAATAATTAAACCCAATTTTGTATTGCTGATTCAACTTGTTAGCCCAGGTTCGTGAAGATAACCAAGAATTTACAACTTTCAGATGAGACTGAATTAAGGTGACGATTAATATTGACTGCTATTGATGTAAAATATTAGTAGGTCTTTAAGAGTTTATTCGGAAGATAACAGCTCTATAAATATTATTTTGTGGTGCCCGACTCTCGTTAATTACATTTACATGGTTAGCTCAATCAGGTAATAATAATGACGGAGAAAGGATTTTATAGAATAGCATGTCATATCACTTAATCCGGCATAGCCAAAGACACAACAACACACAGGCATTTCAATCTAATATTAATGCTCACAATGCCTTAACTGGTCTTCCACTAGTTAATTAGTTCCATAACATTAATTTACTTTACACCAATTATTAAGTAACAAGTTTGAGATTATTAAAAGTATATGTACAGTGCCTTGCGAAAGTATTCGGCCCCCTTGAACTTTGCGACCTTTTGCCACATTTCAGGCTTCAAACATAAAGATATAAAACTGTATTTTTTTGTGAAGAATCAACAACAAGTGGGACACAATCATGAAGTGGAACGACATTTATTGGATATTTGAAACTTTTTTAACAAATCAAAAACTGAAAAATTGGGCGTGCAAAATTATTCAGCCCCTTTACTTTCAGTGCAGCAAACTCTCTCCAGAAGTTCAGTGAGGATCTCTGAATGATCCAATGTTGACCTAAATGACTAATGATGATAAATACAATCCACCTGTGTGTAATCAAGTCTCCGTATAAATGCACCTGCACTGTGATAGTCTCAGAGGTCCGTCAAAAGCGCAGAGAGCATCATGAAGAACAAGGAACACACCAGGCAGGTCCGAGATACTGTTGTGAAGAAGTTTAAAGCCGGATTTGGATACAAAAAGATTTCCCAAGCTTTAAACATCCCAAGGAGCACTGTGCAAGCGATAATATTGAAATGGAAGGAGTATCAGACCACTGCAAATCTACCAAGACCTGGCCGTCCCTCTAAACCTCCAGCTCATACAAGGAGAAGACTGATCAGAGATGCAGCCAAGAGGCCCATGATCACTCTGGATGAACTGCAGAGATCTACAGCTGAGGTGGGAGACTCTGTCCATAGGACAACAATCAGTCGTATATTGCACAAATCTGGCCTTTATGGAAGAGTGGCAAGAAGAAAGCCATTTCTTAAAGATATCCATATAAAGTGTTGTTTAAAGTTTGCCACAAGCCACCTGGGAGACACACCAAACATGTGGAAAAAGGTGCTCTGGTCAGATGAAACCAAAATTGAACTTTTTGGCAACAATGCAAAACGTTATGTTTGGCGTAAAAGCAACACAGCTCATCACCCTGAACACACCATCCCCACTGTCAAACATGGTGGTGGCAGCATCATGGTTTGGGCCTGCTTTTCTTCAGCAGGGACAGGGAAGATGGTTAAAATTGATGGAAAGATGGATGGAGCCAAATACAGGACCATTCTGGAAGAAAACCTGATGGAGTCTGCAAAAGACCTGAGACTGGGACGGAGATTTGTCTTCCAACAAGCCAATGATCCAAAACATAAAGCAAAATCTACAATGGAATGGTTCAAAAATAAACATATCCAGGTGTTAGAATGGCCAAGTCAAAGTCCAGACCTGAATCCAATCGAGAATCTGTGGAAAGAACTGAAAACTGCTGTTCACAAATGCTCTCCATCCAACCTCACTGAGCTCGAGCTGTTTTGCAAGGAGGAATGGAAAAAAAATCTGTCTCTCGATGTGCAAAACTGATAGAGACATACCCCAAGCGACTTACAGCTGTAATCGCAGCAAAAGGTGGCGCTACAAAGTATTAACTTAAGGGGGCTGAATAATTTTGCACGCCCAATTTTTCAGTTTTTGATTTGTTAAAAAAGTTTGAAATATCCAATAAATGTCGTTCCACTTCATGATTGTGTCCCACTTGTTGTTGATTCTTCACAAAAAAATAAAGTTTTATATCTTTATGTGTGAAGCCTGAAATGTGGCAAAAGGTCGCAAAGTTCAAGGGGGGCGAATACTTTCGCAAGGCACTGTATTTCTCCCCCTCGGCTGAATGGAGAACATTTTCTCAAATCCACCTCCACAAATCACAGACCTGTGGTAATTTACAGTATGTCAATAATCTGATCTCCATTTTGGTTTCACTGGCAATCTAGTTTGAATCACTCTGTCCTGCAACTCTGTCTTCTCCTCTGACCTCTGAACCTGTGTGGCAATGCCATCAGTAGCGGTCTATACTTGAATCACCCTGTATTGAATTTTCCGCTTCTGGCTGCTGTTTTTATAACTGAGGTCCGAAGTGTCATCACATTGTGTTGCTACTTGCTATTGACTTTCCATACTTCACTGTGGAACAATGCTGGTGAGACGTACCTGATCATTATGTGTGTTGAGGAGGAGAGTCGAGGGAGGGAGGCAGGTCCAAGGCCATTCACCTCTCTCCCTCTACACTCTTAGAAAAAAGGTGCAATCTAGAACCAATAAGGGTTCTTTGGCTGTCCCCATAGGAGAACCTGTTGAAGAACCCTTTTGGGTTTCATGTAGAACCCTGTCCACAGAGGGTTCTAGATGGAACCCAAAATAGTTATACCTGGAACAAAACAAATTCTATCTGGAACCAAAAAGGGTTCTCCTATGGGGTCAGCCGAAGAACCCTTTTGGAACCCTTTTTTCTATGAGTGTAGGCTAGCCTGCTCCAATGGTCATGGGGAGGTTAAGCCCCCCTCCCCCCACTGACTATTGAGTGGGTAGAGTGGAACGGTGAGGTGCTATGAGGTTTCCTGGGTGGGTAGAGTTTAGACTGGAACAATGGTGCTCTGAGGTTCTCTCACCTCCCTAACTGATGGACAATAGAAACATGTCAAAGCCCTGTCATTATCCAAAACAATGGTCAGTGTTCATTGTATAAAGCTGAACAAGGTTATTCAGGTTATAATTATTTCCTTATACAATTTCCTGCAGTGAAGAAATGCAATATCCCCGTGTTTAGAATAGGAAATCAGAAGATAAAACAATCTAATGTAGGTCAACCATTATGCCATGTGTTGTTCACAGCTAAATAACTCTGATTTCAGTCAAATAAAACAGCTGTGCACTCATGCAAACACAAAACAATAACACAGGACTAATGAGGTCAACTCAAGTACTTCTCAAAGACAGTGATTGATGCCTGTAATGTGTTGTCATGGTGATATTCCTCTACCAATTAGTACTGATCTATTGTTGCTCTGTGCTCTTTTAATGATCATGGTGGGCGGGAAATTACGACCCCTAATATAATTTGTCTTCATAATCATGTTTTTTATCCCTAGCTAGCTCTGTGGTTGGTCCCAGGGGGCGGATGTTTAAAACATGCTCTGCTCTCTGTCCTCCTCACCCCTTGCCCACAACACTCACCCCTCACAGTAGCATCCTGAGAGCCCCACTTGAATGGAGAGCCATCATTAACATGCACAATAATGTAATGTTAACCTTGTGCAACTTCAGGGGCGGAATGACAGGAATGAATCCTCATTAAAACATGTAATAGCATAGGGTCCACGCTACTTAATAGGCCTATATGTAAGGTTGTTAAAGTGCTATGAATCCTTTCTCTAATCATTCCTATGGAGATAAACTATTCCATGAGGAGCTTGTTTTTTAGGGCTCAGTGTTGTCATATCGAACCACTCCATTCACTTTTAATTGTTTCATCGTAAGGTTAATTGGCTTGTATTGGACCCAGGAAATCCAATTAGCTTGGCTATCATTCCTGCTCAATCCACCTATTGATTCCTGTATGTTGATCATGAGTTAAAGTGTTTTTACAAGGTGGGTCAGGAAGTAAACAATAGTTCTAGGCATCTACACATGACATTGTGTTTCATAAGAATCATTTATTAGTGAAATGTGATCCTATCTAGGATTTTGGATTGATCATTTATACTAAAGTGTTAGTGACGGGGGGAGGGGAATCGATAAAGTTACATATTGGGATATTATTTTCGACAGTATATCGTATCGTATCATTTTGACAATATCACAATATTATTTTTGAGCTAGCTGGCTGTACCTGCACCAAAACACCAGTATTTTCTTTCATATCTTGTTCTCCATCTTCTTTTTAAATAGGGACCCAATTTGTTTTCAGCATTTTTATTTCTATGACTGATCAAAACTCATTTTCTCATGGCTCTCTCTTGTCCCTCTGTAGTAGACATATGGTGGGCAATATGTTTGGAACATCGAAACGCAATAAAAATCACATTATCAAATCACATTACATATGGAATCGTGAGAATTGCAATACATATCGTATCGGCACCTAAGTATTGTGATAATAAGGCATCGTGAGGTCCCTGGCAATTCCCAGCCCTACAAACTGTTTATGCTGATATTTTCTCACATGCTTGCTCGAGCCAACACAATGCAGTTTGGACGTTGACCCATTCAAATCCATGAAAGGTTTCTTAGACTAACACAGAAAGAGAGAGAAGGATGGATAGAATAGACACAAAGAGAGGGGAAGAGTGCAGAGCTGTAATGGGTTCCATGAACCATTAAATACCAGTTCCCTCCTACCTGTCAAGCTGATTCCTGCTGCTCTCCCCTGTAGAGGATAGAGCCATCCTGGTGGAGGATAGAGCCCTCCTGGTGGAGCAGCAGGCAGCAGACAGGACGCAGGACACCAGTCAGCTACTGACAGACAGGACGCACGATACCAGGTAGCTACTGACAGACAGGAGTCAGGATACTGGTCACCTACTGACTGACAGGAGGTAGGATACCAGGTAGCTACTGAGAGATCGGAGGCATGATACCATTCAGCTACTGACAGAAAGGAGGCAGGTTACCAGGTAGCTACTGACAGACAGGAGGCCAGTCAGCTATTGACAGACAGGACGCATGATACCAGGTAGCTACAGACACAACAGAATGCAGGATACCAGGTAGCTACTGACAGTCAGGAGGCAGGTTACCAGGTAGCAACTGACAGACATGAGGCAGGTTACCAGGTAGCAACTGTCAGACAGGAGGCAGGATACCAGGTAGCTACAGACAGTCAGGAGGCAGGATACCAGGTAGCTACAGACACAACAGAATGCAGGATACCAGGTAGCTACTGACAGTCAGGAGGCAGGTTACCAGGTAGCAACTGACAGACATGAGGCAGGTTACCAGGTAGCAACTGTCAGACAGGAGGCAGGATACCAGGTAGCTACAGACAGACAGGATGTCTTATTCCAGGTAGCTGCTGAAAGACAGGATGCCTTATACCAGGTAGCTCCTGAAAGACATGATGCCTTATTCCAGGTAGCTGCTGAAAGACAGGATGCCTTATACCAGGTAGCTGCTGAAAGACAGGATGCCTTATACCAGGTAGCTGCTGAAAGACAGGATGCCTTATACCAGGTATCTACTGAAAGACAGGATGCCTTATACCAGGTAGCTACTAACAGACATGCTCACCATGCTCCTCTTCAGGATATAGGACTCAGCCACTCCCAGACTACTGTCATGACGTTGCCCTCTGAGTACAGCGAGCACCATCCCCCGCTCTCTGCTTCTACAACCAGACTGCTGTGGGCAGAGTGAGGTCATAAATTGTTAAGGAAGACCCTGCCTCATGGCCACACAGTATTAGAGGGTAAACTTTCACAGAGGACAAAGGAAATCCTTCCACCTCACAGAACTTGAGGTAAGAACAAATTTCATGTTCCAGAGAAAGTGTAAAAGATCGGTAAAGAATCCAGCTACGAACTGGTGCGTTTGTCACAACTTGGGAAGCTCATGGGAGATGGTGTGGCCACATTACCATAACGCTGTTTATATAATAGCCTCAGATATTAGGTTTACATCTAATTGTTATATAAGATGAATGAGTGAGTATGATAATTACAGAGCTATACCATTACAGACTGAGCAATATACCATTACAGACTGAGCTATACCATTACAGACTGCGCTATATACACCATTACAGACTGCGCTATATACACCATTACAGACTGAGCTATATACCATTACAGACTGAGCTATATACCATTACAGACTGAGCTATATACCATTACAGACTGAGCTATATACCATTACAGACTGAGCTATATACCATTACAGACTGAGCTATATACCATTGCAGACTGCTTATACCATTACAGACTGAGCTATATACCATTACAGACTGAGCTATATACCATTACAGACTGAGATACACCATTACAGACTGAGATACACCATTACAGACCAAGCTATATACCATTACAGACTGCTCTATACCATTACAGACTGAGATACACCATCACAGACTGAGCTATATACCATTACAGACCAAGCTATATACCATTACAGACTGAGCTATATACCATTACAGACTGAGATACACCATTACAGACTGAGATACACCATTACAGACCAAGCTATATACCATTACAGACCAAGCTATATACCATTACAGACTGAGCTATATACCATTACAGACTGAGATACACCATTACAGACTGAGATACACCATTACAGACTGAGATACACCATTACAGACTGAGATACACCATTACAGACCAAGCTATATACCATTACAGACTGAGCTATATACCATTACAGACTCAGATGCAGTGTGGACTATTTTTCTTTACACCTTTTCTTCCATACTGTAATATTATTACAGTATTATCATCAGGTATTATCTACCATGCCGTAATATTATTACAGTATTATCATCATGTATTTTCTACCATACCGCTTATTACAGCATTATCATCTGGTATTATCTACCATACCGCTAAATTATTACAGCATTATCATCTGGTATTATCTACCATACCGCTAAATTATTACAGCATTATCATTAGGTATTTTGTATCGTACCGTAAGATAACATAAAAAAAATATGTTTTACTGTATTGGACAGAATTGTCTATATACAAATAAAAGCACAGGAGTGTGAAAGTCATGAACATCTGGAATAATGGTTGTGTGGACTGATGGATGGATGGAGGCCGTCATTGAAAATAAGAATTTGTTCTTAACTGACTTGCTTAGTTAAATAAATATAAAAAAATATATATAAAAAAAATGGAGAGATGAATGGAGGACTGGAGAAAGATAGACATGGGTGGTGGAGGGAGACATACATAGAGATTTCCACACACAAAGCACTCTGTCTGGTCAGTTTCCGAATTCTGACTAGCATGTTAATGTGGCATAATCTGCACCAGCTCATCATATTGTCAACAAGGCAGCATGGTGCATTTATTAAAAACACCCAGTAGTGGTGTGTGTGTAAAATCACTGGGGAAGCCAGAAAAAAAGCCATATTACAACCTATGTGTTGTGATAATTGCGTTGTTTGCTCTATAACCTGTTAGTTCATATGCCTTGTCACCGTGATATATAGGCCTAAAGGCCAAGACAATAAGAATACACAGTGGCAGAATAAATTCAACCACACCTCTGTTTCATCACAAAACTGGGAGGGGAATCTCTGTCCAGTGAAGTCCACAAAGCATTTTGCATGTAACAAACAAGTACATGACCTACAGCATGGTGAAGCAAGTTAATGTTTCTGACATTTTCAGACCACTAAACAACTATTGATTTAGAACCACAGAGAGTTACCGCAAGTCACAAAGAAACAGGAGCTGCCTCCACTATTCCAGCACCATTTCAACATCATCAAATCATCTCTGCTTAGTCTAATACAGTGACAACTAAAAAATATCTAAAACAATTTAGCCCAATCAACGTAAGCTAAATAGGATGTGGCTGGATCAGAATCGCCATTATAATTGTTGGCCAGTACAGAGAATGAAGTAAAACCACAAGTCCAAATCCCTATCTCCATCCATGGCTAAGGAAAGGGCCAATTTTAGCTAGTTAGCTAGTCACTGGAGGACAACAAGATGCAACAATTACATATTTTTCTGTCAACTAGGTTTTGCTTCTGATGTGATCTGATTGGTGTGAAGCCAAATTAAAGCTGGCTTCCCTTGACACTTTTTTTGGTGTGCAAGGACCATTCACAGTTGAGCTCACTCAGTTTAGCTCAATGCTGATTGGCTATTATTTTATACTTTTTTATCAATGGAAGCCAAATTCTCATTGGCTTCCTGGCAACAACGTCATACTCTTTTTGACCAGACAGCATCAGATAGATGAGCTACATATAGAAAGACAGAGGGGCGCTGTTTTGCTAACTCACATGCTTTCTCCAGTGAGATGCATTCAGTCTCTTGCGAATGAAATGAAAATGATGAAACATACAAACGAAAGATGTAAAAAAATATATATAAAAAAATCTTGCTCAATATTTGGGGAAGCCTGGCTTCCCTTGGCATCTATGAATACACATCACTGTAAACAAGTATTTTACATAAAGGATATGTTGGAATTTTCAAACTAGTTTTCATTAGGAAGGCAGATAAAGCATTTATATCAAAAGCAATCACTTTTGCATGTGAAAACACAGAATTCTTCTCATTACTCCAAGCGCTTAACCTACCTCACTTTTGTTTTGAGCCGACTTCACAGTTGGCCAGAACTGGGCAGCCGGCTCATGCATTAAACAAATGCAATCACTTTCAAATGCAATCCCTTTCACCCGGTGCACCCGTTCTAGCTTAGTGAATCCCTTCAATAGCTCCAGTTTAGCCAGTAACAAAGCTAACGGTCAGGGCTGCTGTAGTTTTTGCCAGCCAAATGACTGTGAAATTGCATCTACTTTCAATTTAGATGGGAATGCGTAATACTGCTTTTGATGCCCTGCTGGAGAAAAGATACCATAGAAATAGAATGAATAGAAATAGGGTCTCCATTCAAGTCAATGATGACATAATTAGTGGACTGGCAGCCATTTTGAGTGTACCCATGAGTTTACCAGTCAGATTGCCGTGGTTAGAGCTTCCAAGTCCATTCTATTCATTATATATCTGTGAACGATACATCCTCTGTTTTACCTGCATGTCAAGGAGATGGATTACAACTGCTAGCAATCCAGGTTCCTAGACCTGGATTGCTATGAATCCAGGTCTGGATGAAGCCAATCAGTTGTGAAGCTCGGAAATGTGAGGCAATTCTTCCCAAGAAGAAGCTGCGTCATTTTACAATCATCAATTCCTAGAAAGTCTGTCTGTTTGTATGTCTGTATGTGTGTATTTTCCCCTCCGGTTTGTGGTCACAATGGTGCAACCTGCTTATGAAACTATCATTTTATCGAAGACATCTTGAGGGTTCCTCTAGGTTTGATACTGTTCCTCTAGGTTTTGATACTGTAGTCGTATGCCAGATCAACCTGGGCCAGATATCCTGCTGCACAGGGTTTCACTCCCCTGCTTTATGTCCGTGACAATCTCATTGCTCGTATGAAGCCAAGTTGTGTTCTTGAGATGGGCTCCCTAGCGGATGGGGAGGTTGAGAGATCAACCAAGAATACACACTGCCACATATAAAACAGAGCCATTACTCCTTTTAAATAGGGGCCTAGTGTATATAATGAGTTTAAGTGAAGGGCTCATGTTCTCAAGACTCAGAGAATCAGTTTTCCACTCTTCAATAGGAGAAATAAATGCAACATTCCAGAATTAAATGTTAGGAAGTGCAGTAGAGGGTTTGACAAATCTCTCTTTCTCTCTTTCTACTTCTCAGACCCCTGATGTTTTATAGCTGGACTGCATGGTCGAACCACATGCACAGTGGCAAAGGTAAGCGCAATATCTGAGTCGCAGAAAGAGCCTAACCACACAAGGAATTAGGATTCGGTCCTCCCCATCAGTACATGCAGTTCTCCCTAGCTCATAGAGAGATGTGTGACAGCCCGTTATGAGCTCAAGCTTATAATACTAGCTGTAATTACTGGTGGCATAGACACTGTTTCATCGTTTCCTACACTTCAATTAACCTTGCCTAACAATTGTGTCTAAAGCTGGACTTGCAGCACGTCTACCTAGTTAGTCTGCCTTGTCCCAGACGTGGACCCATTCTCTGAGTCTCAATCTACATTCCCCTCATACAGTCCAGTAAAGTTCCTGCCTTGTCCAGTCCGGGCTCTCAGACCCCGTCTGATATTCTGTTGTCAGTCAGTCCGTCCGCATCCCTTTATGTGTGTGGCGAGTCATCTGGAACTGAGGAGGAAGGGCTCCAAAGAAAATGACTGCTCAGCATTAAATTTTTTTTTTTTTTGTCAACACAATTAACTTCTCCAAACTGGAAGAAGGCAAGTTGGAGAGTTGTTTTCAGGTGGCCACACACCAGTTGGCTGTTGTTACAGTAGATACATATCCAGTCATCACCTTTGTATTGAGATTGGCTCAGTTCTTTGAGCATTGTGCTTGCAATGTCAAGATTGTGAGTTTGATTCCCACGGGGGACCAGTAAGAAAATGTATGTACTCAGTACTATAAATTTCTCTGGATGAGAGTGTCTGCTAAATTACAAAAATGTAAATGTCTTGACACACTTGTTCTTAAGACACATTTTGAAGATGTTTTGACACACTCAATGCCATGTCTTGAGACATTTAATGAGTGTCTTCAAGAGGACTCTTCCGGCGCCGACAGAGATGGCCGCCTCGCTTCGCGTTCCTAGGAAACGATGCAGTATTTTGTTTTTTTTTACGTGTTATTTCTTACATTGGTACCCCAGGTAACTCTGGCACATTGATGGCCCTGAACAAACTTTATTTGACTCTATGTAAACTGGAAACCACATGTCCTGAGGCTGCAATCATTGTAGCTGGGGTTTTTAACAAGGCTAATCTGAAAACAAGACTCCCTAAATTCTATCAGCATATCGATTGCGCAACCAGGGCTGGTAAAACCCTGGATCATTGTTATTCTAACTTCCGCAACGCATATAAGGCCCTCCCCCGCCCTCATTTTGGAAAAGCTGACCACGACTCCATTTTGTTGCTTCCAGCCTACAGACAGAGACTAAAATAAGAAGCTCCCAAGCTCAGGTCTGTTCAACGCTGGTCCTACCAATCTTATTCCACGCTTCAAGACTGCTTAGATCACGTGGATTTGGATATGTTCCGCATTGCGTCCAACAACAACAACAACATTGACGAATACACTGATTCGGTGAGCGAGTTCATTAGAAAGTGCACTGAGGATGTTATACCCACAGCAACGATTAAAACATTCCCAAACCAGAAACCGTGGATTGATGGCAGCATTCGCGAGAAACTGAAAGCGCGAACCACAGCTTTTAACCAGGGCAAGGTGACCAGAAACATGACCGAATACAAACAGTGTAGCTATTCCCTCCGCAAGGCAATCAAACAAGCTACGCGTCAGTATAGAGACAAAGTAGAGTCACAATTCAACGGCTCAGACACAGGAGGTATGTGGCAGGGTCTACAGTCAATCACGGATTACAAAAAGAAAACCAGCCCCGTCGCGGACCAGGATGTCTTGCTCCCAGACAGACTAAATAACTTTTTTGCTCGCTTTGAGGACATTACAGTGCCACTGACACGGCCCGCTACCAAAACCTACGGACTCTCCTTCACTGCAGCCGACGTGAGTAAAAAATGTAAACGTGTTAACGCTCGCAAGGCTGCAGGCCCAGACGGCATCCCCAGCCGCGTCCTCAGAGCATGCGCAGACCAGCTAGCTGGTGTGTTTACGGACATATTCAATCAATCCTTATCCCAGTCTGCTGTTCCCACATGATTCAAGAGGACCACCATTGTTCCTTTGCTTACCGCCCCAATAGGTCCTGTGGAAGAAATTAGGAACATATATGGATAAATATACTGTCCTATATAAAAGAGGGATGCATTTGCCATTCTGGTAAGGTACATTGTCTATTGTATAGGACAGGAAGCCAGAGTGGGGCCATGGGAGAGGGCAACACATAGACGCCTAGGGCAGCTGGACATACAAAGGTCAGAGGTTGTCTAAGGAGGGGGTCAGCCAAAGGACCAATTGAGGAGATGATTGTGGACTTCAGGAAACAGCAGAGGGAACACCCCCCTATCCACATCGATGGAACAGTAGTGGAGAGGGTAGCAAGTTTTAAGTTCCTCGGCATACACATCACAGACAAACTGAATTGGTCCACTCACACAGACAGCATTGTGAAGAAGGCGCAGCAGCGCCTCTTCAACCTCAGGAGGCTGAAGAAATTCGGCTTGTCACCAAAAGCACTCACAAACTTCTACAGATGCACAATCGAGAGCATCCTGGCGGGCTGTATCACCGCCTGGTACGGCAACTGCTCCGCCCTCAACCGTAAGGCTCTCCAGAGGGTAGTGAGGTCTGCACAACGCATCACCGGGGGCAAACTACCTGCCCTCCAGGACACCTACACCACCCGATGTCACAGGAAGGCCATAAAGATCATCAAGGACATCAACCACCCGAGCCACTGCCTGGAGTTGAGTCAGTGGGATGTAACTTAATTTGCATCAGTGTGTTGGCAGTGTAGCAGCAATGCAGTAATAACACTCAGTGTTAGTGGTGGCTGTTTAACAGTCTGATGGCCTTGAGATAGAAGCTGTTTTTTAGTCTCTCGGTCCCAGCTTTGATGCACCTGTACTGACCTCGCCTTCTGGATGATAGCGGGGTGAACAGGCAGTGGCTTGGGTGGTTGTTGTCCTTGATGATCTTTATGGCCTTCCTGTGACATCGGGTGGTGTAGGTGTCCTGGAGGGCAGGTAGTTTGCCCCCGGTGATGCGTTGTGCAGACCTCACTACCCTCTGGAGAGCCTTACGGTTGAGGGAGGTGCAGTTGCCATACCAGGCGGTGATACAGCCCGCCAGGATGCTCTCGATTGTGCATCTGTAGAAGTTTGTGAGTGCTTTTGGTGACAAGCCGAATTTCTTCAGCCTCCTGAGGTTGAAGAGGCGCTGCTGCGCCTTCTTCACGATGCTGTCTGTGTGAGTGGACCAATTCAGTTTGTCTGTGATGTGTATGCCGAGGAACTTAAAACTTGCTACCCTCTCCACTACTGTTCCATCGATGTGGATAGGGGGGTGTTCCCTCTGCTGTTTCCTGAAGTCCACAATCATCTCCTTAGTTTTGTTGACGTTGAGTGTGAGGTTATTTTCCTGACACCACACTCCGAGGGCCCTCACCTCCTCCCTGTAGGCCTTCTCGTCGTTGTTGGTAATCAAGCCTACCACTGTTGTGTCGTCCGCAAACTTGATGATTGAGTTGGAGGCGTGCGTGGCCACGCAGTCGTGGGTGAACAGGGAGTACAGGAGAGGGCTCAGAACGCACCCTTGTGGGGCCCCAGTGTTGAGGATCAGCGGGGAGGAGATGTTGTTGCCTACCCTCACCACCTGGGGGCGGCCCGTCAGGAAGTCCAGTACCCAGTTGCACAGGGCGGGGTCGAGACCCAGGGTCTCGAGCTTGATGACGAGCTTGGAGGGTACTATGGTGTTGAATGCCGAGCTGTAGTCGATGAACAGCATTCTCACATAGGTATTCCTCTTGTCCAGATGGGTTAGGGCAGTGTGCAGTGTGGTTGAGATTGCATCGTCTGTGGACCTATTTGGGCGGTAAGCAAATTGGAGTGGGTCTAGGGTGTCAGGTAGGGTGGAGGTGATATGGTCCTTGACTAGTCTCTCAAAGCACTTCATGATGACGGATGTGAGTGCTACGGGGCGGTAGTCGTTTAGCTCAGTTACCTTAGCTTTCTTGGGAACAGGAACAATGGTGGCCCTCTTGAAGCATGTGGGAACAGCAGACTGGTATAGGGATTGATTGAATATGTCCGTAAACACACCGGCCAGCTGGTCTGCGAATGCTCTGAGGGCGCGGCTGGGGATGCCGTCTGGGCCTGCAGCCTTGCGAGGGTTAACACGTTTAAATGTTTTACTCACCTCGGCTGCAGTGAAGGAGAGACCGCATGTTTTCGTTGCAGGCCGTGTCAGTGGCACTGTATTGTCCTCAAAGCGGGCAAAAAAGTTATTTAGTCTGCCTGGGAGCAAGACATCCTGGTCCGTGACTGGGCTGGATTGCTTCCTGTAGTCCGTGATTGACTGTAGACCCTGCCACATGCCTCTTGTGTCTGAGCCGTTGAATTGAGATTCTACTTTGTCTCTGTACTGGCGCTTAGCTTGTTTGATAGCCTTGCGGAGGGAATAGCTGCACTGTTTGTATTCGGTCATGTTACCAGACACCTTGCCCTGATTAAAAGCAGTGGTTCGCGCTTTCAGTTTCACACGAATGCTGCCATCAATCCACGGTTTCTGGTTAGGGAATGTTTTAATCGTGGCTATGGGAACGACATCTTCAACGCACGTTCTAATGAACTCGCACACCGAATCAGCATATTCGTCAATGTTGTTATCTGACGCAATACGAAACATCTCCCAGTCCACGTGATGGAAGCAGTCTTGGAGTGTGGAGTCAGCTTGGTCGGACCAGCGTTGAACAGACCTCAGCGTGGGAGCCTCTTGTTTTAGTTTCTGTCTGTAGGCAGGGATCAACAAAATGGAGTCGTGGTCAGCTTTTCCGAAAGGGGACGGGGCAGGGCCTTATATGCGTCGCGGAAGTTAGAGTAACAATGATCCAAGGTCTTTCCACCCCTGGTTGCGCAATCGATATGCTGATAAAATTTAGGGAGTCTTGTTTTCAGATTAGCCTTGTTAAAATCCCCAGCTACAATGAATGCAGCCTCCGGATAAATCGTTTCCAGTTTGCAGAGAGTTAAATAAAGTTCGTTCAGAGCCATCGATGTGTCTGCTTGGGGTGGGATATATACGGCTGTGATTATAATCAAAGAGAATTCTCTTGGTAGATAATGCGGTCTACATTTGATTGTGAGGAATTCTAAATCAGGTGAACAGAAGGATTTGAGTTCCTGTATGTTTCTTTCATCACACCATGTCACGTTGGCCATGAGGCATACGCCCCCGCCCCTCTTCTTACCAGAAATATGTTTGTTTCTGTCAGCGCGATGCGTGGAGAAACCCGTTGGCTGCACCGCTTCGGATAGAGTCTCTCCAGTGAGCCATGTTTCAGTGAATCAAAGGAAGTTACAGTTTCTGATGTCCCTCTGGAATGATACCCTTGCTCGGATTTCATCAACCTTGTTGTCAAGAGACTGGACATTGGCAAGAAGAATGCTAGGGAGTGGTGCACGATGTGCCCATCTCCGGAGTCTGACCAGAAGACCGCCTCGTTTCCCTCTCTTTCGGAGTCGTTTTTTTGGGTCGCTGCATAGGATCCACTCCGTTGTCCTGTTTGTAAGGCAGAACACAGGATCCGCGTCGCGAAAAACATATTCTTGGTCGTACTGATGGTGAGTTGACGCTGATCTTATATTCAGTAGTTCTTCTCGACTGTATGTAATGAAACCTAAGATGACCTGGGGTACTAATGTAAGAAATAACACGTAAAAAAACAAAAAAACTGCATAGTTTCCTAGGAACGCGAAGCGAGGCGGCCATCTCTGTCGGCGCCGGAAGTCCCTAACCCATCTGGACAAGAGGAACCTATGTGGAAGAATCTATGTGAGAATGCTGTTCATCGACTACAGCTCAGCATTTAACACCATAGTACCCTCCAAACTCGTCATCAAGCTCGAGACCCTGGGTCTCAACCCCGCCCTGTGCAGCTGGGTACTGGACTTCCTGACGGGCCGCCCCCCAGGTGGTGAGGGTAGGCAAGAACATCTCCACCCCGCTGATCCTCAACACTGGGGCCCCACAAGGGTGTGTTCTGAGCCCTCTCCTGTACTACCTGTTCACCCACGACTGCGTGGCCACGCACGCCTCCAACTCAATCATCAAGTTTGCGGACGACACAACAGTGGTAGGCTTGATTACCAACAACGACGAGACGGCCTACAGGGAGGAGGTGAGGGCCCTCGGAGTGTGGTGTCAGGAAAATAACCTCACACTCAACGTCAACAAAACTAAGGAGATGATTGTTGACTTCAGGAAACAGCAGAGGGAACACCCCCCTATCCACATCGACGGAACAGTAGTGGAGAGGGTAGCAAGTTTTAAGTTCCTCGGCATACACATCACAGACAAACTGAATTGGTCCACTCACACAGACAGCATTGTGAAGAAGGCGCAGCAGCGCCTCTTCAACCTCAGGAGGCTGAAGAAATTTGGCTTGTCACCAAAAGCACTCACAAACTTCTACAGATGCACAATCGAGAGCATCCTGGCGGGCTGTATCACCGCCTGGTACGGCAACTGCTCCGCCCTCAACCGTAAGGCTCTCCAGAGGGTAGTGAGGTCTGCACAACGCATCACCGGGGGCAAACTACCTGCCCTCCAGGACACCTACACCACCCGATGTTACAGGAAGGCCATAAAGATCATCAAGGACATCAACCACCCGAGCCACTGCCTGTTCACCCCGCTATCATCCAGAAGCCGAGGTCAGTACAGATGCATCAAAGCTGGGACCGAGAGACTGAAAAACAGCTTCTATCTCAAAGCCATCAGACTGTTAAACAGCCACCACTAACACTGAGTGGCTGCTGCCAACACACTGACACTGACTCAACTCCAGCCACTTTAATAATGGGAATTGATGGGAAATGATGTAAATATATCACTAGCCACTTTAAACAATGCTACCGTATATAATGTTGCTTACCCTACATTATTCATCTCATATGCATGCGTATATACTGTACTCTATATAATCGACTGTATCCTTATGTAATACATGTATCAATAGCCACTTTAACTATGCCACTTTGTTTACATACTCATCTCATATGTATATACTGTACTCGATACCATCTACTGTATCTTGCCTATGCTGCTCTGTACCATCACTCATTCATATATCCTTATGTACATATTCTTTATCCCCTTACACTGTGTATAAGACAGTAGTTTTGGAATTGTTAGTTAGATTACTTGTTGGTTATTACTGCATTGTCGGAACTAGAAGCACAAGCATTTCGCTACACTCGCATTAACATCTGCTAACCATGTGTATGTGACAAATAAAATTTGATTTGATTTGAATTTGCTCGCACTGTTGCAGGAGAACTTTCTTGCAATGCAGGACATCAAATCAAATTTTATTGGGCACATATTTATAACTTGTAGTGTATTTGGAGTTTTAAAAGGCTTCTGAAGTTTGTAATTTCCATTTTTAAATTTCAGACTTGATTTTCCCTTACAAAAAATGTATTAACCTCTACAAAAATGTCCATTAATTATAATCCACATAATAGTTCTGTAACGGGATTCTTCTGTTGAAGGAGAGGCGGACCAAAACGCAGCGTGGTTATTTAGATACATCTTTAAAGATGAAAATAGAACAATATACAAAAACAAGAACCGTGAAAAAACGAAAACAGCCCTATCTGGTGTAACAAAGACAGGAACAATCACCCACAAACCCCGAACACCAAACAGGCTACCTAAATATGGTTCTCAATCAGAGACAATGACTAACACCTGCCTCTGATTGTGAACCATATCAGGCCAAACACAGAAACAGAAAACTAGACACACAGCATAGAATGCCGACTCAGATCACACCCTGACCAAACAAAACATAGAAACATACAAAGCAAACTATGGTCAGGGTGTGACAGTTCTTCTAAATGACCCCACTGGACTGAGGGGCAGCTCGGGACAGAGGGGCAGCTCGGGACAGAGGGGCAGCTCGGGACAGAGGGGCAGCTCGGGACAGAGGGGCAGCTCGGGACAGAGGGGCAGCTCGGGACAGAGGGGCAGCTCGGGACAGAGGGGCAGCTCGGGACAGAGGGGCAGCTCGGGACAGAGGGGCAGCTCGGGACAGAGGGGCAGCTCGGGACAGAGGGGCAGCTCGGGACAGAGGGGCAGCTCCGTATTGGCTGACGACTCTGGCAGATCCTGGCTGACTGGCGGATCCTGGCGGATCCATGCAGACTGGCGGCTCTGGCTGCTCCATGCAGACTGGCGGCTCTGGCTGCTCCATGCAGACTGGCGGCTCTGGCTGCTCCATGCAGACTGGCGGCTCTGGCTGCTCCATGCAGACTGGCGGCTCTGGCTGCTCCATGCAGACTGGCGGCTCTGGCTGCTCCATGCAGACTGGCGGCTCTGGCTGCTCCATGCAGACTGGCGGCTCTGGCTGCTCCATGCAGACTGGCGGCTCTGGCTGCTCCATGCAGACTGGCGGCTCTGGCTGCTCCATGCAGACTGGCGGCTCTGGCTGCTCCATGCAGACTGGCGGCTCTGGCTGCTCCATGCAGACTGGCGGCTCTGGCTGCTCCATGCAGACTGGCGGCTCTGGCAGCTCCTTGCAGACTGGCGGCTCTGGCAGCTCCTTGCAGACTGGCGGCTCTGGCAGCTCCTTGCAGACTGGCGGCTCTGGCAGCTCCTTGCAGACTGGCGGCTCTGGCAGCTCCTTGCAGAGTGGCGGTTCTGGCAGCTTCTTGCAGACTGGCAGCTCCTTGCAGACTGGCAGCTCTGGCAGCGCTGGACAGGCGGGACTCCGGCAGCGCTAGCGAGGAGGAAGGCTCCGGCAGCACTGGACAGGCGGGAGCACCTGTACGGATGAGACGGAGAGACAGCCTGGTGCGGGGGACTGCCACCGGGAGGGCTGGTGCGTGGAGGTGGTACCGGATAGACTGGACCGTGCAGGCGCACTGGAGCTCTTGAGCACCGAGCCTGCCCAACCTTACCTGGTTGAATGCTCCCGGTCGCCCTGCCAGTGCGGCGAGGTGGAATAGCCCGCACTGGGCTATGCAGGCGAACCGGAGACACCGAGCGCAAGGCTAGTGCCATGTAAGCCGGCCCAAGGAGACGCACTGGAGACCAGATGCGTAGAGCCGGCTTCATGGCACTTGGCTCGATGCCCACTCTAGCCCGGCCGATACGCGGAGCTGGTATGTACCGCACTGGGCTATGCACCCGCACTGGGGACACCGTGCGCTTCACAGCATAACACGGTGCCTGCCCGGTCTCTCTAGCCCCCTGGTAAGCACAGGAAGTTGGCGCAGGTCTCCTACCTGGCTTCGCCACACTTCCTGTGTTCCCCCCCCCCCCAAGACATTTTTGGGGCTGACTCTCGGGCTTCCATCCACACCACTGTGCTGCCTCCTCATACCAGCGCCTCTCCGCCTTCACCGCCTACAGCTCTACTTTGGGGTCGGCGATATTCTCCAGGCTGTGCCCAGGGTCTTTTACCATCCAACTCATCCTCCCATGTCCAGTACTCCTCGCGCTGTTCCTGCTGCCGCTGCCTGTCACCACGCCGCTTGGTCCTGTTGTGGTGGGTGATTCTGTAACGGGAACAATATACAAAAACAAGAACTGTGAAAAACCGAAAACAGCCCTATCTGGTGTAACAAAGACAGGAACAATCACCCACAAACCCCAACAGGCTGCCTAAATATGGTTCTCAATAAGAGACAATGACTAACACCTGCCTCTGATTGAGAACCATATCAGGCCAAACACAGAAACAGACAAACTAGACACACAGCATAGAATGCCGACTCAGATCACACCCTGACCAAACAAAACATAGAAACATACAAAGCAAACTATGGTCAGGGTGTGACAAGTTCACATTTCTTGTTACTGCAGGATTGTTTTCCTGCTGTAGCAAATTGGCTCAAATTAAGATCCAACATTTGTAGCCTTGATAAAAAATGAAGTGTCTCTGTATTTGTCTGTGTGAATGTGTCTGTGAGAGATAGAGACAACTTGTAAAATATACAGCTCTGATGTTTTAAGATGTTTGTTTGCTGTCAACTGTTTGATTGTGGCTGAAGGACTGGGGATGGGGCTTGCACCGGAGATGTGTTGGGTTCTGTTAAGCTAATCTTTTTAATTGTATTTATTTATCATTACAGGGAGACATTGCTGGCTTGATGAAACTAGGAAAAATCACACATACTAAAATATTCTTTGTTATCTGGGGGGTGAGTATAAAATACTCCGGTGACTATAAAAAAATGGCTACTAGATCTATTCGGCTAACTAGCTAATATAACAGCTAAAAACCAGTAGAGGTGGAAAGTCAGGCACAAAGGAGCTTAGCTAGCAAGCAAGTTAGCGATAGTTAACGTTAGCTAGCTTAGCCGATAAACCAATAAACACTCAGTCCTATGGAATACACATACCTCTGCAGGAGTGCCTACAAAATACTTTACAACAACACTTTCTGACCAAAAACCAACACAGCACATGCAAAAAAAAAAAAAGTAGCAAAGGAACACTGGCTTTTCAAGCTACAGAAGGAGTCGGTAATTGATGAGCCATCTGTTTCCCCTGACGAGAGGGCGGGGTCAGAGCTCTAATCTGTAATGGAGCCGAACAATCAGCTGCTTGGAATCCATGAAGCCATCTTGAAATACACACATACAAACCCACAACAACACAGAAACTGGGGAATGTAACAACCGTGGTATCCATCTTGAGGGCAACTTTTGAGACTGATGAAGATCATAGATACCCTTCAGAAGAAGAGATGATGGTAATGGCTAAGAGACTTGTTGAAAAATACACTATGCTGCAAGACCAGCCTTCTGGCATTACACATAGATGGGTAAGTATGTCCATTTTAATAAAGGAACACTTCAAAAGTTATTTAACTTAATAGGGGGAAGTGTATACAAGCATATTTCAGGAAAAGTATTATGTAATCATGTCCTTTCATGCCACACATAAAGGACTGTACAAGAGAGTTAAGAATATAAACTCACCAAAGAAGGTGCAGGGCCCAACAGCACACACGGGCCGTAGACTGAAAAGACAGCGGCGTCTCATTGATTTTGAGACCTCAAGTGATCAGGGCAATGACAGCTCAACCAAGGACTATGATGCGAACTCTAGCACCTCAGCTCTGCTACTGGATGTCTCCCCAGTCAGACGCAGCACAGCCTCCTGTTTTTGACATGCCGTTCCTGCAGTGCAGGTAGAGCCCTTTTTGGTTCCAGAGATCTTTTTAGTTTTACACTGCAAAAACGGCATGACAAGACAGTACGTCACCAAATGAAAGGAAAAAAATACTAAAAGTAAGCAAAATTATCTTCCAGTGCACTGAGATAATCCTACTTGGTAAGATTTCTTAAAATAAGACAATATCTAGTTGACTAGAAACCTCTTAAATCTTAAAATAAGAATTTAAGCTATTCTGTCTAGTTTTAAGCATGGCTAGTTTAGTGAAATATGTAAATAATTAAGCAAAAATCCTTAAAACAATAATTCTCTTACTTCCCAAAGGCATACCCTAATCTTTAATGAAAATGTCTATAATCAGGACTACATAATGAACTAAAGTATACACAAGAGGCTGACAATAAGAAGGAAGTTGGATGAAAACTAGATATTTACACTTTTTTCAAGAATCTTATGAAAAATGAGGGCAAACCACTAAAAACAAGAACTCATTCCTTATTAACAAAGGAATTACATTTATTTCAACATGGTGCACTCCACTAAACATGAATAAACTCAAAAGTGAAAGCATTTCTTTTTTATTGGATTTCTTGTTCAATTTAAGTGTTTACATTACAAAAGAAACCAGGATGTATATTTTGTGATAATTCAAACATAAAACTGGAACACATAATTTAGTAATGGTTAGAACTGCAACAGCCCCAAACCACATCTAACACAGCATGAACATTTGTCATGTTCAAACCAATATTTTTTGTGTTGGAACACCTGCAATCCAATTATTTGGATTGAGACCAGGCTGTATGATAGTTTATAGTTAAAGCGACTGTCCGGTGCTTCTGAATGTACTTAATACTGATAACTGATCTACCGCAAAATGGAATTGTTTTAAGGTCATACCAAGGATCATTTTGTTAATACATTTTTTATTTTAAGACCCCTTGAAGTCTCAAAACTAAATATATATAAAAAATAGTATATTTTTTTTTGGGGGGGCTTACTCCTATTAGTCAATAGAAACACATTGAATAACAGATTCATGGAACGACAGATAGTCCCCCCCAAAAAAGGAAGTTTGTTCTGAAGTATCTGTCCTATATCTGAGAGATATAAGAAAGATCATGAAGCATTAGTTATTTTTTTACATTTAGTTAAAGGAAACTGGACGGGAGTGTATGGGGACAGGCTGTGTGGTGGGTTAGGGCTGAGGGGAAGTGGTAGGGAGTGGATGGGGACAGGCTGTGTGGTGGGTTAGGGCTGAGGGGAAGTGGTAGGGAGTGTATGGGGACAGGCTGTGTGGTGGGTTAGGGCTGAGGGGAAGTGGAAGGGAGTGGATGGGACAGGCTGCATTATGGGTTAGAGTGGAGGAGTTTTAGTCTATTGTCCAAAATACATTTTTCCCACTCCGCCATGGCATTTTTATCCATCATGGATCCCGTCTTTCAGCACTTCTGTTTAGAGGAATGAGGACCTTTTCTTCAGGTAAGTCTCTGGGTCCTCCAACGATCAGGAAAGGGCAGGAGGGACCTTTTCTACAGGTATGTCTCTGTGTCCTCCAACGGTTAAACATGAAATAGTAATAAAGAAAATTAGGGTATTAGCAAATTGAACAATGGAGCTGAGTCTAATGAATCATAAACAACAAAGTTTAAGGCATATATTTTAAGGAGTGTACAGTATAGGTCACATAAGGGCTTGACATACATATATACCTATAGGACATGAAGCAGAGCTTCACTCTTAGACTTCTTCTGATCAGATGATGGGAACATGGCAGGCAACAACTGTATCGTCCTCATGGCAGGCAACATCTGCATCGTCCTAATGGCAGGTGTCATGTCTTTGGCTATGCCGGATTAAGTGATATGACATGCTATTCTATAAAATCATTTCTCCGTATTTAATATTACCTGATTGAGCTAATCATGTAAATGTAATTAACTAGAGAGTCGGGGCACCACAAAATAATATTTATAGAGCTGTTATCTTCCGAATAAACTCGTAAAGACCTACTAATATTTTACATCAATAGCAGTCAATATTAATCGTCACCTTAATTCAGTCTCATCTGAAAGTTGTAAATTCTTGGTTATCTTCACAAACCCGGGCTAACAAGTTGAATCAGCAATACAAAATTGGGTTTAATTATTTATTTACTAAATACCTAACTAATCACACAGAATTACACATACACATAATTAATCATACCTTGATTACAAATTACGTCATAAAGGAAAATGTCCCTAGCGGGCGGAACAGATATGACAGCTTGTTACACAAAAGAAAAGGGCTGGGTTTGAGTGAAAGAGCGGGAAGACTGAGGAACAAAGGTAGAAGCTGTGCTATCGTAAATACAGTATCTTATGCATTCTAAATTACCGCCCATTTGGAAAAGGAAAATGCAATAAATATTTACTCTCAGCTGCGCGTCGGTAGGTTGGTGGTAGATGGAAGGCCGTGTTGCCCAACCGAGTCCTTTGTCCTTTGAAGAATGTCTCTGGTGGTCAATTGGATGAATTGTAGTAACGTCGTTGTGTGATAGACGGGATACTCTGTCTGTTCCTTCCTAACCATCGTTTGCAGCTGCAGTTGCTAACTCAACGGCTAGGAGGTATCACTTCTGTAGTGAATAATAGTTCAAAGTTCATGCCATTCGCAACCAAAGCTCACGCTGATGTTGGCTTCGTTCTGTAGTTATTATCTGAACCATACTGACATCGGACCGTCGTCCTCACATCCTCGGAACAGAAGGTTATATTGTCGTCAAGGCTTTATATAGGAAGGGAGAGGAGGGCGTGTCTGAAACGTTTTATAACCCATGTCTCTTCACATGGGCGGGCCACTGATTGAGCAGAGCCTTATGAAAACCCAAATCTCACATTTTTAAGCTAAAATCACATTCATCCCATCACGAATAATTTCATATTCAAACATTTAAATTGAACAATAATTCCATGTGTAGACTTTCTACTGTAGAGTTTGTCATTTTATCATTAATGAGAATGTCTCAGATGACAACCGAACTGACATCATATTCATTAAGTACCACCGCATATGTTCAATTGGTCGGATTACCAGAATATAGTTCATTCCCCCCACCTTCTGATGTTCCCAGAATCTCTATGTTAACCAAGGAGTTTTCAAATGTCACATCAGTAGGGTAGAGAGAGGAAAAAGGGGGGAAGAGGTATTTATGACTGTCATAAACCTACACCCAGGCCAACATCATGACACAGCCAACATCTGTATCATCCTCATGGCAGGAGTGTTGAGCATACATGTCTAGAACACCTGCAACCAATCTCCTCCCCCACACCCACCCCTTCTTGGTTTCTATAGGTGATCTGCAGTGATCTCTTCCTTCATCTCTAATCATTCCCGCTGAAGAGAGGAAGAGAGGGAGAGAGAGAGCTAAAAAGGTAAAAAAATGTTTGTTACAAAAAAATTATGACCATCTCATTAATGCAGCAGTTCATATGGAACATACGGGCAACATTCTTACCTTTGTCAAGAGTAGCCATTGGTGGCTTCCTTAGCTTCTTACCAACCCCGTAGAAGGCTACTTTAGTCTGAAAGCACTTGCGGCGTCCCTTCACCTCTTCTTTGAAGTCTGGATTTTCTTTGTCAATGATCAAGAAAGAATGGCGCTGAAGGGAATATCAGCCGTTTTACAGGCTTTCGACCAATTGTGTCTCTTATTAACAACAGCTGGTGCACAATCTCTAATATTAAGGAAGTTTCAAGGTTCTGCCCGCCTGACTTAGAATACCTCATGATAAGCCGTACACCACACTATTTACCAAGAGAGTTTTCATCTTTATTTTTCATAGCTGTCTATTTACCGCCACAAACCGATGCTGGCACTAAGACTGTACACAACGAGCTGTATAGGGCCATAAGCAAACCAAAAAATGCTCACCCAGAGGCCGGCACTCCTATTGGCCATAAGACTCCTGAACTAATCAAATGGCTTCCCAGACTATTTGCATTGCCCCCTCTCTTACACCACTGCTATTCTCTGTTGTTATCATCTATGCATAGTCACTTTAATTAATAACTCTACCTACATGTAAATATTATATAGTCTCGCTATTGTTATTTTACTTCTGCTCTTTAATTACTTGTTACTTTTATTTTTTATTCTTATCCGTCATTTTTTAAATCTGCATTGTTGGTTAGGGGCTCATAAGTAAGCATTTCACTAAGTTCTACCTACACCTGTTGTATTCGGCGCATGTGACTAATACAATTTCATTTGATGACAATGAAAACGTGTCAGTTTGTCAATTTCACGAAGTCGGAGTTAAAACATGTTAATCTACAGCAGTTTTTGTCCCCTGTCATCAAGGCAAAGGGTGGCTACTTTGAACAATCTCAAATATATTTGGATTTGTTTAACACTTTTTTGGTTACTACGTGATTCCATATGTGTTATTTCATAGTTTTGATGTCTTCACTATTATTCTACAAACCCTTGAATGAGTAGATGTCCAAACTTTTGACTGGTACTTTACTTGAATCGAATCAATGTGATGCCATTAGATTTTAAGAAAATGAACAACTAAGGAAGACTTTCACTTCTCTCATTGACTTGTCAAACCCCAAACCCTGGTCTGGTCTTACATACCTTTTGTTCACCCAAAATATTTTTTACACTGTTGGTTAGAGCCTGTAAGTAAGCCTTTCACTGTTGTATTCGGCGCACGTGACAAATCAACTTTGATTTGGTCGGTTTGGTCAGTTTCGCAAGCGTTCCCAGAAGTCTTGCGATTTGCACCTCCGGGTTTAGAAACTATGTGCTACAACATTACATTGATCAAAATCTACATTTGTAAATTTCAAATATTAACATACTGGATCATCAGCATTAGTCTGTCCTAGTTTCCTGGGAGAAGTGACATAACAAGCAAAGTAATGCGCATTGCTCAATTAAAAAAAACTATACTTACCAATTTTATCAGCTGGTCCCTGCTGTTTGATGGTTTCTGGTGTGCTGCTTCTGACAGGCGAGGCTGTGCTGCTTCTGACAGGGGAGGCTGTGCTGCTTCTGACAGGGGAGGCTGTGCTGCTTCTGACAGGGGAGGCTGTGCTGCTTCTGACAGGGGAGGCTGTGCTGCTTCTGACAGGGGAGGCTGTGCTGCTTCTGACAGGGGAGGCTGTGCTGCTTCTGACAGGGGAGGCTGTGCTGCTTCTGACAGGGGAGGCTGTGCTGCTTCTGACAGGGGAGGCTGTGCTGCTTCTGACAGGGGAGGCTGTGCTGCTTCTGACAGGGGAGGCTGTGCTGCTTCTGACAGGGGAGGCTGTGCTGCTTCTGACAGGGGAGGCGGTGCTGCTTCTGACAGGGGAGGCGGTGCTACTTCTGACAGAGGAGGCGGTGCTACTTCTGACAGGAGGCTGTGCTGCTTCTTACTGGGGAGACATCCAGTAGCAGATTTGAGTTGCGAGAGTTAGCGTCATAGTCCTTGGTTGAGCTGTCATTGCCCTGATCACTTGAGGTCTCAAAATCAATGAGCCGCCGCTGTCTTTTCAGTCTACGGCCCGTCTGTGCTGTTGGGCCCTGCACCTGCTTTGGTGAGTTTATATTCTTAACTCTCTTGTACAGTCCTTTATGTGTGGCATGAAAGGACATGATTACATAAGGCTTTTCCTGAAATATGCTTGTATGAACTTCCCTCCATTTAAATTTAAGGTTAAATAATGTTCCTTTATTAAAATGGACATACTTACCCATCTATGTGTAATGCCAGAGGGCTGGTCTTGCAGCATAGGGTATTTTCCAACAAGTCTTTTAGCCATTACCATCATCTCTTCTTCTGAAGGGTATCTATGATCTTCATCAGTGTAACGGTTTTCTAGGTGTGAAGGAGAGTCGGACCAAAATGCAGCGTGTAGATTGCGATCCATGTTTAATGAACAATGTAAACATGAATTAACACAAACACTACAAAAACAAAGAACGTAAATAACGAAAACCAAAACAGCCTATACTTGTGAAAACTAACAAAGATAGGAACAAGGACACTAAGGACAATCACCCACGACAAACTCAAAGAATATGGCTGCCTAAATATGGTTCCCAATCAGAGACAACGATAAACACCTGCCTCTGATTGAGAACCACTCCAGACAGCCATAGACTTTGCTAGATCACCCCACTAGCTACAATCCCAAATATATACACACCACAAACAAAAACCCATGCCACACCCTGGCCTGACCCAATACATGAATATAAACACAAAATACTTCTACCAGGGCGTGACAATCAGTCTCGACAGTTGCCCTCAAGATGGAGACCACGGTCGTAATGGTGTTCCTCACCAACCTGCAGCGAAGCTGCTTTGACATGGGGAATCACGTTTCTTAGCCAACAAACTTCTTCTCTAAGTAATGCTTCCACACTGACTCCAACTTAGTGTCTGTGTATATTATATACTCGAAGGCTGTGTAGTTGTACAATTTTCTTTGGAGAAACTCTTTTCCGGTTACTCTTGCTTGTTCTAGGAGGTTACTTTGGTGCGTCTTTGAATTCAAATTACCCTAACTTCAGTAATGTGGATCCAGCTACATGAGTCAACTCCAAATTTAAAGTACTTAAACAATGTTCAAAAGTCTTTTTTCCCCTCCGACATTAATTATCAAATGAAAATATTGGAAAAAAACTGTTGCTAGAAAGCATGTGCACTCAGAAGCTCTGGTTTACCTCAGGATGGATTGTTTGCAAGATACTGCTTCTCCTCAGAAAGTGCTCTGAAAATATCCCTTCTATCATCCCGTGTCAGGGTGTTCAACAAGACTTTACTGATATATGCAGCTGTAACACAATACAACAGATGTATTTTCAAAGTACTACCCTGAATTTGAAAAACAACAAAGTGAGTACCCACAACACCAAACACCCAAGAGATGGCGTTTGAGAAATGTTACATCTCTCAAATTCACATATGGGGGTCTGGAATCCAGGATTGATAGTCTGTGACATCAAAATTGAAGTTATAAACATATTTTGTTTAATTATATTTGTATCATGAACATTGGTGTAAAACCTTATATTCAGTTAGCCAGTGAGACAGTCATTCTGAAGCACATGAGCCATCTATCAGTAACATTTATCAAGAAGCAACGAGATATTTCATAAATGTATGTCATAGTGAATACACAAAGCTAGGTTGCGCCAGTGGACTCACATTAATAATGCAATCTGTGTGCCATTATTCAAAAGGGCAGCCAAATTTCACTCTTTATTCACTTTCTTTGCCCTATACAAGTCATACAGATATAGGTCCCCTCCTCCATTATCAAATCCTTAAATGCAATTGAAAATGGTGTAAAGTGACAAGCAATTTGCTAAGTTAGTAAAGGTACATTAACGTTACATTAACAAATCGTTTTAGGCAACGTAAATAGCTAACTTTACTTAGCCAGCCACCCAGAATGCAACACACTAACATTAGCAACTGCGTTAGCTACCTTAGAAGCTAGCTAGCTAATGTTAGCTAGCCTGGGTTGGAAACTAGCTAGCTAACTAATGTTAGCTGCAATTTTTGTTAGCTAGCTAGTTTCCAACCCAGGCTAGCTACTGATACCTAACTAGCTACCTAACTTTAACTTAGCATATAAAATGCTCACCGACATGTCGTCCAAATTGTCCAAGTCCTACTTCCTCTTCACTGATCTGTGTTAAAAGTCACCCGTTAGCTAGCTTCTGTTGATTAGTCAATTCAGTGACCTCTTGTGCAATTTAATGTGAGCTAATAGCTAACTAGCTACTGCTAGAAACCCATTGAGGCAGCAATGGTTTAGCTAATGTTAGCTAACGCTAACATGCCTTCTAGTTGACACCCTTTGTTCCCGACTGAATATATCCAGTATCTAACTTTAAAATCACTCTTTGGGTACAGCGAGCACCATCCCCCCTCTCTCTATACTCCCGACACCAGGCTCTGTTAGGCAGGTCATAAATTCCTGGAGGAGATTCTCTCCTCATGGCCAGAGTATAAGAGAGTGAGTTTTCATAAAGAGAACAAAGGAATTTCTTCCACCTCCCAGAACTTGAGAACCGAACAATATTCATGTTCTGGAGAATGTAGAAAAGGTTGGTGACGTAGCCAGCTACGAACTGGTCCGTTTGGTACAATTTTGTGAAACTCACGAGAGACAATACAGCCACATTACCATGGCCCTGTTTATACAAGAGTCTCAGTTATGAGGCTTACATCTAAATATTGTATACAATTAATGAGTAAAGATGAAACTATTTGTGAAATTATGTAATGTGATTTTAGACTGTTTAATGAAGGAAACTCCAATTACCTTTGGAGTTTACCTAAATCAGAGGCCTGCCCGTGAGCGCAGACATTGAGCTGGCATCATGGGACCACCCCTTTCTGCTCCTCCGATTATAACCCCACCTTGGGAATTTAACTTCAGACCATGCTTCTCTCAATGAGACTAATGTGAGGTAAATAATAATTCATCTTTTATTCCAATGACTTTATGGCTGACAGACTACGACAACTTTTTCATGACTGGACTCGTTTTTCAAAGTTCGAACTGGATGGCTGGAAAGCGTAAACCACTGCGCATGTGAGGAGGGGGATTCCCACACCAATGCATATTTTAGCTTTCTTCCCCATTTGTTTAATAAAATGTGTGCAAGATAACACACAATTAATTCATACATGTTTTATAATAGTTACTGGAGGTTGCTTTTTGGCATTGCACTGCTGAATACACATGCTAGCTCACTATCTAGTTTTGCCCCATTAACTTGGTGCATTGTTTGAGAAGTGCAATGAATTGGTGGTGTGTTATTTGCTTTTCATTTGTGACCTCGACTTTGAAGTATCTTTTGGGCTACACCAATAGAGCACATTGCCACAGCCCCTTTTCCACTAACTTTGTGGTACTAACCTTGTCACGTTCTAACCTTAGTTCTTTTATTATGTCTTTGTTTTAGTATGGTCAGGGTGTGAGTTGGGTGGGTTGTCTATGTTCTTTTTCTATTGATTTGGGATTGCTGTGTTCGGCCTACTATGGTTCTCAATCAGAGGCAGCTGTCATTCGTTGTCCCTGATTGAGAATCATACTTAGGGAGCCTGGTTTCACTTTTGAGTTGTGGGTGTTTATTTTCAGTGTTAGTGCCACACAGGACTGTTTCAGTTTGATTACTTCATGTTTATTGTTTTGTTCAGTGTTCATTACTTTATTAAAAAACATGAACACTTACCACGCTGCGTTTTGGTCCTCACCTTTTTCCACCACAGACGATAGCTACAAACCTTGTAGCCTTGTAGCTACCAAACAGAGATCAACAGTCCTACGAATGTGACAATTATGAAACATCCCTTTTTTCTGGTTGCATTAGACCCGAACAGACCCAAATAGCCAAACTTATTGCTTTGTCAGTGCATGGAGATGTTGAGGATGCTCCACAAGAGGCACAGGAGACACTAAGAGATATCACATTGAACAAGGCTAATGTATTGGTGAATTTTGTTTGAGGCTGCTGGACTAGTTTAGTACATTCATGTCACACATTTTTTTGTGCTTGTTTTTTGTCTTTATGTTTCAGAGGACTGGCAGCAACATTGTATCTGTGGTGGAATAATATCAAGCTTAACTTATGGCTGTGATGAGGGACCAGATGAAGCAGATGTTTGAGAGACATTCTGAGACCACGGGACAGTACATGAAGAGGCACTGGCAATGTTTGTTCATTTTGCAAATCCTTTTTCCAGAGTTGCTACTACACTCATACAGAACCACAGCATCTAGGAACTTCTCAGCCCGGTCGAGCTTGAGGAAATAGTACTTTTTAAAGTAGCGTGCAGAGTCAAGAGGTAATTCGAGGGCTCTCACCATGAAATAAAAATGGTTTTACGACATACCCTTGCTCAGAAGCCTGAAACAGTTGTTTTCTGACTCAATTATTCTTGCCATGACAACCGCAGAAGTGCAAGGATGGATTCTTATTTAACCCTTCGTTTACCGGGTAAGTTGCCTGAGAACACATTCTCATTTTCAAGTCACT
Source organism: Oncorhynchus clarkii lewisi (assembly GCF_045791955.1). Lineage (NCBI taxonomy): Eukaryota > Metazoa > Chordata > Actinopteri > Salmoniformes > Salmonidae > Oncorhynchus > Oncorhynchus clarkii. Next base: position 31,694,540 of record NC_092170.1, read on the forward strand.
CCCACCTTTATTTGCTAGGCCCAATGCTTTGAAGTTGATTTTGTGTACAGATGAAATAGAGATATGCAACCCACCTGGATCACATGCTTTAAAAAAAATTGCTGACGGTTTAATATTCATTGGGAAATATAGATCCTAAATATGGATCTAAGCTAGCTGAAATTAAACTTCTTGCCATTGCTAAATCAAGTGACCTTTCTTTGCTTTGTATGAAAGTGATAATGCCCTCGAAGCCGGTGTTTGGAGGATATATTGGCACGGTTTACCAATGTAACAACACCCGTGGCAATATATCCTCCAAACAATTCTCTGGCATTATCACTTAACCATGCTTGAGTTGATAGAGTTTACCCAGATACTTTTTGCTCTAGTGATTTTGCTTCAAACCATTTCAAGATTCAAGTTATTAATCAAGCAGCATTTGAAAAATTTCAAGCAGATTTTTATTGATAATGTAACACTCAAGCAACATTATTTACTTCACCTTCCCACACAAATGAAGTATTTGTGTCCCATGGTAAGCCACATGTGCAAGAGATTTGAATCAAAGCACTTTATTTTTAAGCAATGGACTTCCAAAATCTAAGATTTAAAAAATGTTAGCAAATCACTGGTGAAGCATAATCAGCTGTTTGAATGCAGTCAAACGGTGAATGGCTCACAACATCCCATTTTTACACATGAAAGAGAATTGGGACCCCCCTCTGAGGGGAGAAATGTACAATATGATCAGGCAAAAGATATAGTTCTGTGGTATTGACAAATTATGACATGTTGTGTCAGTGAAGTGGCTTGTTCTAAATGGGAATAAATATACAAGTCAAAAGTCTTTGATCGTTACCAACGTGAATGACAATGTTCCAGAATTTAACAAACTCTTCCTACTATTTCTTTGATTATCAGCCTTATGACACCTTGGGTCTGAGTAGGGATTTGTTAGCATATGAAGTTGCTGTACCTAACCTTGCCCATGCCCCAAAGTTGGTATATAAGGAAAGGCTTATAGATTTTACATCCTACTACTCACTCACTTTCAAAAGCAGCATGTGTGCTCCAATGAAGCATTATCTTGGGGATGTACTTGCACGTCACAGTTATAATGAATAGGTGTTCTAATGTTGTCTAGCATTAGCTCAGATGGCAGGTTTGGGGCTTCGTTTCCCACTGGGGGAATTCACATAATGTACTGTAAGTTGCTTTGCATAAAAGTGTCTGCTGTGGCATATTGAAAAAAGCAGTTTGAGTCATATCTGGATTGTAAATGTTTTTAATACAAATATGAATTTTATAGTCTCTTCAAGTGTGATATCTTCAAATTCTTGTCATCAGTAGATTCCAGCTTCAAAAAGCTGTTCCCTCAAGAATGTGTCATTTAACTTGTGGTAAGACAACTCAATACATATTTTCCTAAAACAAGCTAAATAGTCTAACACAGTTAGCACTTGATAAGTAAATCATTCATAAAATAGGATAATATGATTTTTATTTGTACATTTTACCTCCTTTTTCTCCCCAATTTCATGGTATCCAATTGTTAGTAATTACTATCTTGTCTCATTGCTACAACTCCCGTACGGGCTCGGGAGAGATGAAGGTTGAAAGCCATGCGTCCTCCGAAACACAACCCAACCAAGCCGCACTGCTTCTTAACACAGCGCGCATCCAACCCAGAAGTCAGCCACACCAATGTGTTGGAGGAAACACCGCGCAACCTTGGTTGGCGTGCACTGTGCCTGGCCCACCACAGGAGTCGCTGGTGCGCGATGAGACAAGGATTTGTAATCAGATTTGTAATTTTTGCAATGTTAAACTAAAAATAGCTATTCTATAGGCACAGCCGAAGAACCATTTAGCATCCATTTTTCTAAGCGTGTACAACCTATAACTGTCTTCTATTCCTCAGGCCACATAAGCTCACAACTTGGTCATATTAGGTTGTTCTAAGTTATCATTTGCTTCAAATTCCCAGTTGTCGATTCCGTTAATGGAGTGGAGGTGGTGTCCCTTCATGTTGTGGAAGCAGTAGGAACAATGTGCAGTGGCCACGGGCACCACTTTGGAGAAGTTGGAGAAGTTCACTCTGTACTTGCCCTCTTTACTGCGGGAGATGATTGGCAGGAAGCTGTAACCCCACATGATCTCCTGAGGGATGAAGGAGGTCCTGACCTGGCAGGCTGAGCTGGTGGTCTCGGCTGTGCCGTCCAGAAAGACCACCAGCTCAAACTCGTGCTTATGGAGTGTGTCCACTGCCATCTCAAAAAAAGGGCTAGCCTTGTCAATCACATGGTAGAGTGTGAGAGGGCACACAAAGAAGAGGTTGTCCTTCCCAGCATCCACCATGAACTCAATGTTCACCTGATCCATGATGATTGTCTCCCCATTGGGTTTGATGGTTGTCCTCAACAACTTGCCATAAATCTGGCTCCCGATCATCAGGGTCTTGCGTAAGTTGGCCACTCTTATCATGAGGCAAAGGAAGTCCTTCTTAGGACAGATGACAGCTGTCTGACTGAATGTGATGGTCTTGGCCCTTTTCTTAGGGATGGAGATCTTGGCCAGGATGATTCCACACAAGAAACAGTTGATGATGGAACCTATGAGAAACTGGGTAATGATGAGGGTTACAGCACCAGAACAGTGAGGGGTGATGACGCGTACACCATACCCGATGCTGGTCTGGGTCTCCATGGAGAAGAGGAATGCTGTAATGAGATCGGAAACATTTTCCACACAGTACTTGTGGCCTTTTGGGGGGTTCTGCCAGGTCAGGTCCCCGTTGCTCCGGGCGATCCAGAACCACAGTAGTCCGAAGATGAACCAGCTCAGGTTGAACGAGACGGTGAAGAAGAAGAGGACAAAGCACCAGCGGAACTCCACGAAGGTCGTCCAGAAGTCCACGAGGAAGGCAAACTGGTTGCCGCATTTCACGTTACCAAATTCAATGTTGCATTGGCCATATTTGGTCACCAGCCGGGTTCGGCGGATTCTTCGCTCCACCAGGTGGTCCTGGATGCGCTTCCTGATGCCAAACATCATTTTCTAGGTCCTGTCTTCTGTTAGAGATAATAAGAATATGTTTGTGAAATAGTTCATACTTTAACTAATTGGGTTAAACTGACCTTCATTTTCATCAAAATATCCTTATATGAAACAACTCACAAGCACAAACACCTCAGTCAGTCTATGATCAATGGAAGGACTTCACATACCTTCCCCAACCACGTTTCTCTACTTACTAGCAGTTGCTGTGCACCACTTGCACATTTTAATATGCACTTACATTTTGTAATCCTGGGCACATGCCATAGTTAAGACCCAGATGATTTTAACGTTATCCATTAGCCTTTTACTATGTTTAAATCAGTGATTTTGACTGTAAAAATACTATTTTCTTATTTTAGGGGGAATTGGTATAATATCTTAACAAATATGTAATATCAATAGGTTTGTTTAGTTTGGTGTCTCTTGCACAATGGTTTATGTGCGTTTTGCTGAATACAATGCTAGACCTGGTTTACTGGAGTTGAGGTGCAGGGGTAGACCTGTTTTACAGTTTATGGATATTTAGGCTTTGGCACATGTAGACCTGGCTTAGTTGGCTAATTGAGTTCAAGAACAGGTGCAGACTTTGGTATGTAAATTGGAGCTGAAGTATAGGTGAAGACCTGGTTTGTAAAAAAATATTGGGGCTGAAATGCAGAAGAACAGCAATTGTTCTAACAATTATGGCTTGCATGTAGCGGAAGACCGGTCAAAGGTCACAGGACTAAGATATGCAAATAACAGGGTTGGAATGTGCAGCGAATAGGTGGATATAGGTTACTGTTGGTGTCTTGGAGAATATAGGCGAAGTAACAAATAGTGCATTTAGCATCAGGATATGGGTGTATGGGTACTTGATTGTATACATATTAGGGTTTAAGTGTGTGGGTAAGTGGGCTGAGGTATTTACTGTACACAACATGACCAAAAGTATGTGGACACCTGCTCGTTGAACATCTCATTCCAAAATCATGGGCATTAATAGGGAGTTGGTCCACCCTTTGCTGCTATAACAGCCTCCACTCTTCTGGGAAGGCTTTCCACTAGATATTTTAACATTGCTGCAGGGACTTGCTTCCATTCAGCCACAAGAGCATTAGTGAGGTCAGGCACAGATGTTGGGTGATTAAGCCTGGCTCGCAGTCGGCGTTCCAATTCATCCCAAAGGTGTTCAATGGGGTTCAGGTCAGGGCTCTGTGCAGGCCAGCCAAGTTCTTCCACACCGATCTCGACAAACCATTTCTGTATGGACCTTGCTTTGTGGTCGAGGCCATTGTCATGCTGAAACAGGAAGGGCCTTCCCCAAACTGTTACAACAAATTAGGAAGCACGTAATCATCTAGAATGTCATTATATGCTGTAGCATTAACATTTCCCTTCACTGGAATTAAGGAGCCTAGCCCGAACCATGAAAAATAGCCCCAGACCATTATTCCTCCATAACCAAACTTTACAGATGGCATTATGCATTGAGGCAGGGAGCATTCTCCTGGCATCTGCCAAATCCAGTTTCGAACGTCGGACTGCCAGATTGTGAAACGTGATTCATCACTCCAGAGAACGTAATTCCACTGCTCCAGAGTCCAATGGCGGCGAGCTTTACACCACTGATCTTAGGCTTGCTTGGCCATGGAAATCCATTTTATGAAGCTCCGGACAAACAGCTGATGTTGCTTCCAGAGGCAGTTTGGATCTCGGCAGTGAGTGTTGCAAACAAGGACTAATTATTTTTACACACTATGTGCTTCATCACTCGGTGGTCCTGTTCTGTGAGCTTGTGTTGCCTATCACTTTGCAGCTGGGCCGCTGTTAATCCTAGATGTTTCCACTTCACAATAACAGCAATTACAGTTGACCGAGGCAGCTCTAGCGGGGAAGAAATTGGATTAACTGACTTGTTGGAAAGGTGGCATCCTATGACGGTCCCATGTTGAAAGTCACTGTGCTCTTCAGTAAGGTCATTCTACTGCCATTGTTAGTCTATGGAAATTACATGGCTGTGTGCTCGATTTGATACACCTGTCAGCAACGGGTGTGGCTGAAATAGCCGAATCCACTTTGCAGGGGTGTCCACATACTTTTGTATATACTGTATAGTGCAGTTATTTGGGCTGAGGAATAGAGGTACATATAGGCAGAGCTGTGACTAAGAATAAAACATATATTTGTACATACTTTTCAATATAAAAGATAAATATGGATTATGTTAGGGTTACTAATGGCATTTGATTTGCATAGTGGCATGCATGTCTGGGAACAATCTGGGAACAAACAGGTTAGTTAAGGCCTAAAATCATTCCAAAAATAAAGTTATTGTTGAAATATATCACTCCACTAGCCAAAATCAGTCAGATAACCATAACCTACCTAAAAGCATCCTCATCTAGCCTACTACAACCACATATAGTGGCTTGCAAAAGTATTCACCCCACTTGGCATTTTGCCTATTTTGTTGCCTTACAACCTGGAATTAAAATGTATTTGTTGTGGGGTTGTCATTTGTAAATCATTTGATTTACACAACATGCCTACCACTTTGAAAATGCAAAATATTTTTTATTGTGAAACAAACTGAAAACTTGAGCGTGCATAATTATTCACCTCCCCAAAGTCAATACTTTGTAGAGCCATCTTTTGCAGTAATTACAGCTGCAAGTCTCTTGGGGTATGTCTCTATAAGCTTGGCACATCTAGCCACTGGGATTTTTGCCCATTCTTCAAGACAAAACTGCTCCAGCTCCTTCAAATTGGACGGGTTCCGCTGGTGAACAACAATCTTTAAGTTATACCACAGATTCTCAATTGGATTGAGGTCTGGGCTTTGAATAGGCCATTCCAAGATATTTAAATGTTTCCCCTTAAACCACTCAAGTGTTGCTTTAGCAGTATGCTTAGGGTCATTGTCCTGCTGGAAGGTGAACCTCTGTCCCAGTCTCAAATCTCTGGAAGAATGAAACAGGTTTCCCTCAAGAATTTCCCTGTATTTAGCATCATCCATCATTCCTTCAAATCTGACCAGTTTCCCAGTCCCTGCCAATGTAAAACATCCCCAGAGCATGATGCTCCCACCACCATGCTTCACTTTAGGGATGGTTTTCTCGGGGTGATGAGAGGTGTTGAGTTTGCACCAGACATAGCGTTTTCCTTGATGGACAAAAAGCTCAATATTGGTCTCATCTGACCAGAGTACATTCCTCCATATGTTTGGGGAGTTTCCCACATGCCCTTTGGCAAACACCAAACGTGTTTGCTTATTCTTTTATTTAAGAAATTGCTTTTTTTCTGGCCACTCTTAAAGTGGTCCTATGGACAGATACTCCAATCTCCGCTGTGGAGTTTTGCAGCTCCTTCGGGGTTATCTTTGGTCTTTTTGTTGCCTCTCTGATTAATGCCCTCCTTGCCTGGTCCTTGAGTATTGGTGTGCGGCCCTCTCTTGGCAGGTTTGATTTTGGTGCCATATTCATTAAATTTTTTTAAAATGGATTTAATGGTGCTCAGTGAGATGTTCAAAGTTTCAGATATTTTTTTATTTTTATTTTTTTATTACCCAACCCTGATCTGTACTTCTCTACAACTTTATCCCTGACCTGTTTCGAGAGCTCCTTGGTCTTCATGGTGTCGCTTGCTTGGTGGTGCCCCTTGCTTAGTGGTGTTCCAGAGTCTGGGGCCTTTCAGAACAGGTGTATGTATACTGAGATCATGTGACAGATCATGTGACATGACATGACTGGTTGTAGATTGCACACAGGTGCGCTTTATTTAACTAATTTTGTGACTTCTGAAGGTAATTGGTTGCCCCAGATCTTATTTAGGGGCTTCATAGCAAAATGGGTGAATACATACGCACATACCACTTCTTTGTTTTCTATTTTTTTTAAATTGTTTTAAACAAGCTATTATTTTGCGATTATTTCACTTCACCAATTTCGTGAATTCGTGATGTCCATTTGTTACGTTTTTCTTGTCGAAGGAGAGGAGGACCAAAATGCAGCGTGGTAATTTTGATACATGTTTAATAAACAAATAAACACGAACAATACAAAACAAGAAACATACTGCGAAAACCGAAACAGCCTATACTGGTGCAAACTAACACAGAGACAGGAACAATCACCCACGAAACACTCAAAGAGTATGGCTGCCTAAATATGGTTCCCAATCAGAGACAACGATAAACACCTGCCTCTGATTGAGAACCACTGCAGACAGCCATAGACTATTCTAGATAACCCTACTATATCACAATCCCAACACCTACAAAAAAAAACAAGACAAAACACACCACATAATAAACCCATGTCACACCCTGGCCTGACCAAAATAATAAAGAAAACACAAAATACTTAGACCAGGGCGTGACACCATTACATGAAATTCAAATAAAAATCAATTTCAATTACAGGTTGTAATGCAACAAATAGGAAAAATGCCAATGGGGGATGAATACTTTTGCAAGGCAACCTGTAGCTGCATATAGGGCGGCAGGTAGCCTAGCAGTTAAGAGTGTTGAGCCAGAAACCAAAAGATTGCTGGGTCGAATCCCTGAGCTGACTGTGAAAAATCTGTTGATGTTCCCCTATATTGTACTTGCTCCTGTAACTCACTCTGGATAAGAGTATCTGCTAAATTACTAAAATGTTAATTATATAAAACTGTCATAGTAACCACTGGTAAGGTAAACTCTTTGATGGATGGTCCCTGGCAAGAAAATGTTCTCTGAATAAATGTGGCCTGTGTTGCTGCCAAGCTATGCCAAATAGTTGGATGGTGGTGTGACTGTTAAGTACTGAATGACCAGTGCATTAAGCTTTGTTCCTACGCTCAAAGCTATGAAATGTCCTTTATTTCATAAACCGAAATCCGATAGTCACACACGGTTCTTTGTTGAGAAGCTTTGGATCTCACAAAGCCTTTCACACGTAATCATGATTACCCCCCCAATTGTTACTGTAAGGTGATATAATGAATGCCAAGATCATTTGAGATGTACTTTGATACAATGCTTGGCTGATGCTTTTCAATAATATACTTTTGAAATAGAGCGATAATTTTATTAGTATTGTGTGGTTCAGTTGTCATTGTCGCTAATAACTCTTCAACAAGTAATGATTTGCCCAGGAAAACGTTATAATCATTTATTTAAAGGTTGTGCAATCAATGCCAAGGGGAGCCATTTCCACCCTTGTAATCATCCGTTTGTGATTAAATGCAATGTTATTCACATTTTGATCTTTCAGCCAATTAAATAATTAACTCAATATTTACACTGATAAATGTAGGCACATGTTGTATGATTTACTTCTACGATGAGAGTTCAGAAAGTCAGCTACTTCTTTTCCCCATTTGGGGAGAGACCGTCCCGACTGTAAATTTCTCATATAACAATAACAATGAAAAAATTGCCCTCTCAAGACCAAATCCTCAACAATATTCAAGACCACAAACTAACCCCACTACACACCCACCTGTATACAAAGTTTGTAGTGGGGTCAGATCAGTCATATAACATACAATAACATACAATATGTTTACCGGCAGACATGCCACTCTTCACTCATAGGGTTTTTGTAAACAAGAACGTTAGCGGGAATGTTAATAAAAAAATATATGCGGTTAAGGGAGAGTAGCCATAACGGCAAGCTCACCTTAGCCTCAAAGGGCGTACATATCAACATAATGGACGTCATTATTACACTGTTATTGTAATGGGAGAATCCAAAGCAAAGTTTTCCCTCACTGGATGATAATGGTCCAACTAAGATGATGTACTCACTCAAGCGGAGCTTACCTGTCAGTGTGTAAACTGTGGAAATCCAAAATTGTGTTGCACATTGGTTGCCCTCTGTCGCTGTCTCTCTCAGCCTGGTCTCTGGTGTGTCCTGTACTTAGTGTTCTGACACTTTCGCAGTGCTACACCTGTGTGCTTTTATAAACCCTTGTACTGGTGGGACTGGAATCACTTCAGGTGATGTTGACACGCACACAAACATGAAGTACCTGTACCGCCCTCCAGCAGCTGTTGAGTGGGTATGAGTTTACCCCACACAGCGCAGGTACCCAGGGCCAGCCTGAATACCCTGTGTTACACCACCAATGTCTGCACACACACACGCACGCACACACGCACATGCACGCACACACACATACATACATACACACACGCACGCACGCACGCGCACAGGCACACACACCACACACATGCTTGTATTTAATGTTGAAGGGGTAAATAAAGATGTTATACATTCATGCTACACACACATCAAATCATCACACATCAAACTTTATTTGTCACATGCGCCGAATACAAGTGTAGACTTTACCGTGAAATACTTACTTACAAGCCCTTAACCAACAGTGCAGTTCAAGAAAAGTTAAGAACATATTTACCAAGTAGACTAAAATTAAAAGTAATAATAAAAAGTAACAATAAGAATAACAATAACGAGGCTATATACAGGGGCACGGGTACCGAGTCAGTGTGCAGGGGTACAGGTTAGTTGAGGTAATTTGTACATGTAGGTAGGGGTGAAGTGACTATACATAGATAATAAACAGAGAGTAGCAGCAGTGTACAAAAAGGGAGGGGGTCAATGTAAATTGTCCAGTGGCGATTTTATTAATTGTTCAGCAGTCTTATGGCTTGGGGGTAGAAGCTGTTGAGGAGCCTTTTGGTCCTAGACTTGGCGTCCGGTACCACTTGCCGTATGGTAGCAGAGAAAACAATTTATAACTTGGGTGACTGGAGTCTCTGACAATTTTATGGGATGTCCTCTGACACCGCCTATTGTATAGGTCCTGGATGACAGCAAGCTTGGCCCCAGTGATGTACTGGGCCATTCGTACTACCCTCTGTATCGCCTTATGGTCAGATGCCAAGCAGTTGCCATACCAGTCGGTGATGCAACCGGTCAGGATGCTCTCGATGGTGCAGCTGTATAACCTTTTGAGGATCTGGGGACCCATGCCAATGTTCTCCTGAGGGGGAAAAGTTTTTGTTGTACCCTCTTTACGACTGTTTTGGTATGTTTGGACAATGATAGTTCATTGGTGATGTGGACGTCAAGGAACTTGAAACTGTCGACCCGCTCCACTGCAGCCCCGGCGATGTTAATGGGGGCCTGTTCGGCCCGCCTTTTCTGCCAGTTCTCTGACCTCCTCTCTATAGGCTGTCTCATCATTGTTGGTGATCAGGCCTACCACCATTGTGTCTTCAGCAAACTTAATGATGGTGTTGGAGTCGTGTTTGGCCGAGCAGTCGTGGGTGAACAGGGAATACAGGAGGGGACTACTACTATCACACCCCTGACGGGCCCCAGTGTTAAGGATCAGCGTGGCAGACGTGTTGTTGCCTACTCTTACCATCTGGGGGAGCCCCGTCAGGAGTCCAGGATCCAGTTGCACAGGGAGGTGTTTAGTCCCAGAGTCCTTAGCTTAGTGATAAGCTTCGTGGGCACTATGGTGTTGAACACTGAGCTGTAGTCAATGAACATTATTCTCACATAGGTGTCCCTTTTGTCCAGGTGAGAAAGGACAGTGTGGAGTGCGTGGATTTGTGGATCTGTTGGGGCGGTATGCGAATTGTAGTGGGTCTAGGGTTTCCTGGAGGATACTGTTGATGTGAGCCATGACCAGCCTTTCAAAGCACTTCATGGCCACCGACGTGAGTGCAACAGGGTGGTAATCATTTAGGCAGGTTACCTTCACTTCCTTGGGCACAGGGACTATGGTGGTCTGCATGAAACATGTCGGTTTTACAGTCACAGTCAGGGAGAGGTTGAAAATGTCATTGAAGACATTTGACAGTTGATCCTTGCATGCTTTAAGTACACATCCTTGTAATCTGTCTGGCCCAGCTGCTTTGTGAATGTTGACCTGTTTAAAGGTTTTGTTCACATCGGCAAGTCTGTGCTAGCAAAACAATCCTGTAGTGTAGCATCCGCATCATCTGACCACTTCCGTATTGAGCGAGTCACTGGTACTTCCTGCTTTAGTTTTTGCTTGCTAGCAGGAATCAGGAGGATAAAATTATGGTCAGATTTGCCAAATGGAGGGTGGGGGAGAGCTTTGTATGCATCTCAGTGTGTGGAGTAAAGGTCGTCTGGAATTTTTTTTTCCTCTGGTTGCACATGTGACATGCTGTTAAAAATTTGGTAAAACTTATAAAATTTGCCTGCATTAATGTCCCTGGCCACTAGGAGCACCGCTTCAATTTCTTCTTTGCTTATGGCCTTATAGAGTTAGTTGAGAGTGGTCTTAGTGCCAGCTTCGTTCTGTGGTGGTAAATAGATGGCTACGAATAATATAGATGAGAACTCTAGATAGATAGTGTGGTCTACAGCTTATCATAATGTGATCTACCTCAGGTGAGCAATACCTTGAGACTTCTTTAGTATTAGACATCGCGCACCAGCTGTTATTGACAAATAGACACACACCCCACCCCTTGTCTTACCAGAGTTAGCTTCTCTGTTCTGCCGGTGCATGGAAAATGATGCTAGCTCTATATTATCCGTATCGTTGTTCAGTCACGTCTTGGTGAAACATAAGATGTTACAGTTTTTGATGTCCCGTTGGTAGGATAATCTTAATTGTAGGTCATCCATTTTATTTTCCAATGATTGCACGGTAGTAAGAATAATGGATGGCAATGGGAGTTTACTCGCTCACAGAGGGATTCTCAGAAGGCTGCCCGATCTGCGGCCCCTTTTCCTGTCTTTTCTTCACGCAGTAGATGTGGATCTGGGCATGTTCCAGTGAAAGCAGGACATCATTCTCGCCGGACTCGTTAAAGGAAAAGGTTTCTTCCAATCCGCGGTGAGTAATCACTGTTCTCATGTCCAGAAGTTATATTCAGTCATAAGAGACGGTAGCAGCAACATTATGTAACATTATGTCACAACTGCTTGTCACGTATTCTCCTGCTCCCCCCGCCCTCTGGTGCTCGACGTTGCCGGTCTATTAACCACCGGTCCTGGCAACCCATCATTACACACACCTGGAAACCATCATTATGCACACCTGCACCTCATCATTAGACACACCTGAACTTCATCACTTCCCTGATTACTCCCCCTTTATCTAGCACTGCGTGGTTATAACCCATAAGGCTGTGTTCATGTTCAGATGCTACTCCTGTTCGTGTAGTCACTCTATGTTCGTTCTTATAAAACTCAAAGACAGCACCTGCTTCTTGACTCCCTGCATCTTTGTTACAGAATACTGCCTCATTAAATGGAAGCTGCAGTCAACTGAGACATCTCCCAGATGGTCGCCGAGCAGGAAGACCTACTTCGCCAACACCACGACCAGCTGGAGCAACTGGGGGGTGAGCACCTACTCCAACTACGGCAGGATGGCCAGACCGCTGCGGAGCACACACGCACCTTCCATACAGTGGCAGCATCCAGTAGAGGGAATGAGCCAGAGCTCCACACCTTATTCAGAAGAGGATTGCGCAAAGAGGTCCAGATGGAGTTGGCATGCTGAGACGACATCATCTCCTTGGACCCACTCATCTCAATGGTCATCCATCTGGATAACCTTCTTCGGGAGCATAGATAACCCCATCGCTCTCCTACCTTCGTTGACCATTCTGATTCAGAGCATAAACCCATGGAGGTAGGGGCCACATGCCTCGCCGCTCCATCACCACCAAGAACAGCTACCCTCTTTTTTACTAAGCTGGAATTGCGGAGTGCCTACAATCTGATCTTCAACCGGGAGAAGGATGAATGGAAGATGGCCTTCAGCACCATGTCTGGACACGATGAGTATTTGGTGATGCCTTATGGATTAGCCAACGCTCCGTCTGTGTTCCAGGCATTCGTGAACAAGGTATTCCAGGACATGCTTGGGTGTCAGGTGGTCGCTTTATTAAAAACTTAGCTCCGTCGCCACAACTCTCTCTGCAGGGGTGGTCCCCATAAGTTGATGTGGAGTCCTGCAGCTGATGAGGCCTTCCGCCTACTGAAGGGGAGTTTCACCTCCCTTCCGTTGCTGAAACACCCAAATCCTTCACTGCCCTTCATGGTGGAGGTGGACGCCTCAGAAGTGGGTGTGGGAGCTGTCCTATCACAATGCCAAGTAACCCACACAAATTGTATTAATGTGCCTATTACTCTAAAAAACTGTCTCCGTCTCCTGCAGAGAGGAACTATGACGTCAGCGACCGGGAGCTCTTGGTGGTGAAGTTAGCACTAGAGGAGTGGAGACACTGGCTGGACAGCGCCAAGGTCCAATTTCTCCTCCTCACTGACAGTTGGAACCTGGAGTAAATACGGACAGCGAGGTGGCTGAACCTGTGATTCGGGAGAGGTCTCTGTCCTGGGTGCACCCATCATTCTGCTCTCCCGAATTGTTACACTCTTATTCGTGTTTTCACTCTATGTCAAATCAAATCAAATGCCGAATACAACCTTACCGTGAAATGCATAACAATAAAGAGGCTATATACAGGGAGTACCGATACCGAGTCAATATGCGGGGGTACAGGTTAGTCGAGGTAATTTGTAAAGTGACTATGCATAGATAATAAACAGCGAGTAGCAGCAGTGTCAATGTAAATAGTCCGGGTGGCCATTTGATTAATTGTTCAGCAGTCTTATGGCTTGGGGGTAGAAGCTGTTAAAACTTCTTCGAGATAGGGGGCAGCATTTTCACTTTTGGATAAATAGCGTGCCCAAATTCAACTGCCTGCTACTCATCCCCAGAATATAAGATATGCATATTATTAGTAGATTTGGATAGAAAACACTCTGAAGTTTCTAAAACTGTTTGAATCATGTTTGTGAGTATAACAGAACTTATGTAGCAGGCAAAACCCAGAGGACAAACCATTCAGATTTTATTTTTAGATTTTATTTTTCTGCGTTTTGTGTCGTGCCTGCAGGGTTGAAATATGCTACTCTCTTTGTTTACTGTTGTGCTATCATCGGATAATAGCATCTTATGCTTTCGCCGAAAGCCTTTTTGAAATCTGACATGTTGGCTGGATTCACAACGAGTGAAAGTTAGATTTTGTATATCATTTATTTGAATTTGGCACTCTGCATTTCCCCTGGTTATTGGCCAGGTGGTACGATTGCGTCCCACCTATCCCAGAGAGGTTTTAAGGAGCCTTTTGGTCCTAGACTTGGCACTCCGGTACCGCTTGCCGTGCGGTAGCAGAGTAAACAGTCTATGACTGGGGTGACTGGAGCCATTTTTTGGCCATCCCTCTGACACCGCCTAGTAAATAGTATGTTAGTTCATATTAAACTCACTGACTGCACCGGCTTCCTGACTCCCTGCGTCTACGTTACACTGCTGTTACCAGACTCTTCTTATGATTACTAAATACTGCACAATTTAAACGCTTGCCCCCCCCCCATTCCCCCATTCCCCAATACACATGTAAATATTGGACTATAAATTGTGCCTTCCTGTACTATACGTATGCTAAAATGTATTCTTCTATTGTACTGAGCCATTTACTTTATGTTCATATTCTTATCTTTTATTTCTTATTGTTGTAGCATTGTCGAGAAAGAACCTGCAAGTTGGACAGTGTATACCATGTGTATCCCATACACTTGACTAATTAAACTGGAAAACTATGTCAAGAGGAAACACACACACACACACACACACACATGAGGAAACACACACGCAAGAGGAAATACAAACACACATGCTTGTATTTGCTTTTGATGGGGGAAATAAAGATCTTGAATTGTAGCCACATTTTGTGATAATACGTATGCCACATGAGTAGTATCTGCTGGCAGTGATTGTAGATTGGTTGTTGCACCATGTGAGGCTTTTATAGTGGTTAACGTTGGATGGTTGTCTGGTTCGTCTTGATGCTCAGGACCGGTGTGCTGTTGAGGGAAATGTCAATGAGGATTAGCATAAGAACAGGGAACAACTTGTCACCTGATGCTATTCCACAGCCCGTTGGCTCAGCAGCATTCATTATAAAACAACACAGTGAGGGACTCACGCGCCAGGCCTCTACCGCAGATGCATTACAAATCCATTGCTTTTATTGTTGTGTGTTAGGCGACTCTCAACTGTATGCAAAAGGTTTTATTGTCTTCTCAGGAATTCAGCCTTCTCTGTGTGGCTTTTGAAATCCCCCATTCTGTCTCACTTTCTCTCTTTGAAGCAGAGATTCAGTTGTCTTTACTTCCTGTAGGTCTGATATTTGATTGTTAACAGTAATGCTATTGGTCAACAAGATTTTGACTGAGATTCATTGTCTCTTTCTCTTTGTTCCTGACTTGCACTGGTGAGATACACTCTCTCTTTCTCTCTCCACCCCAGGGACTCTTGGGGCATGGCCTTTTCAGGCTATGACTTATCTCTCTCTCCCCCTCTGATCATGCCTAGAATAATGCATTGTAATGCTAGTATTTTCTTGTAACTTAAGCATTATGCCTTATTCGTGAATCCGTTCATTTTACAATTATATTACAACTGCACTATGCAGAAATCGCTACGCCATTTCCTGGTTGTAAAATTCTAATAGTTTGTCTAGTTTTAGTTTGTGTGAAACAAACAAGCACGTACAGTGCAGAGAATCAGAGTGCCGTCTAATCTGCTGTAAAATATACTCTCCATGACCACAAATGTTGTATTTTCAGCTGTTTGAAGCTGGTGAACAAAACTTAAAAACAGATCTACCTGTTCTTAGACTTGCTTTAAATGACAATGACAGATCTATAACTCACTGTTCTATGTGAATTTGGTCAGGTTACCCAAAACGTTACAAATTGCAGCTTTAAACAATACTTGCTTTGTGCATAATACTTCCTTTGACCATTTCTTGATATTTGTCATCTAAGCTCATAATACTTCATTCATTGTCTCTTTCTCTTTGTTCCTGACCTGTGTGTGTGTGTGTGTGTGTGTGTGTGTGTGTGTGTGTGTGTGTGTGTGTCTAGGGCACCCCCAGAAGTGATGCTTATCAACTGTATGCAAAATATTTTATTGTCTTCTCAGGAATTCAGCCTTCTCTGAGTTGCTCTTAAATATTATTTTGCCCTACGTGTGTGTGTGTGTGTGTGTGTGTGTGTGCGTGCGTGCGCGTGGACCAGAAGACCCCACAAGAATCGTAAAAAAATAACTGGGAACATTTTGATAATCCCCACAAGGTCAAATGCTATTTCTATGGGGTTTAGGGTTAAGGTTAGAATTAGTGTTAGAATTAAGTTTAGGGTTAGGATTTCAGGTTAAGGGCAGGGTTGGTTTAGTGCTTAGGGAAAAAAGGATTTTGAATGGGACTGAATTGTGTCCCCACAAGGTTAGTTATACAAGACTGTATGTGTGTGTGTAGAGGTCCAAACCACTGACCTCAAAGAAAGGCTTAGTCTGAATATTTCAATGCAGACCTCTCTCTCTCCCCCTGCTTGTCACCCCCCCCCCCCCCCCCACCTCTCTGACTGCAGTGTTGTTGCAGTGAGACTGTGTAAGAGACGCATGTGTGTGCATACTAACTCATGGAGTGCTGTGCCTGCGTCCCTCCTGTCTAATCCAAACACAGACCTGCTGCCTACTCTCCTATTCTTCTAAATAAAGCAGAGTAAGCATTGAGCTGTTATTAAAGGTGATGGAGACAGATGGAGCCTGTTGTTTACAAGTTCAACTGAATCACTGGCCTATCAGCCATGACACCCTGAACATAGTCGAGAGAGATGGAGAGAGGGAGAGGGGAGGATGACTAACAAATGTGTAGTAAGATCATTCATCACTGTCTGCATATATCATATATCTAGTCGGAGGTCATTAGTGGGTGGAACAACACATCTCTCAGATTGATGTAGCATCTCAGCTTCACATTCAGTAACACTCTGTCTAGACTCAGAGAGGTTAGAATGCAGCTCCACAGAAAGATGTTACCGATGTCCACAGAACTGCTACTGGTGGACCACATGCAGCTCTTCAGTCTTTGAGACAAGTGACACTCTATAGAGTCATCCTAATAGATTTCCACGTTGAAAGCTAATATATACAGCAAGTAGGGTATCCATTATTTATTATTTGGCAGCCCAAAAGTAACATCTCTTTGAACCCGGTCAAATGTTGGGGGCTGTTGGAGGCATCATACATTGATTATAGTTTTGAGTAGATACCGTTCTCTGTCCTCACCAGACCTATCTAAGAGCAGAGATTACATTCATGAAAAATGTATTGTGTCGGTCGACAAGGCAAAGTGGAGGAGAGCCATTGTGTATAATGCCCTGGTGGCATCCTAAAGTCATGATGAATTGATATCTCCCAATCTGTCACCCATCTCAGTCAGTGGTGACGTTGATATTCAAACATCCCAGCAGGCTGTAGGCCAGTTCTCAGTCTTATTCAAATCTGTCCTGAACACAACACAACACCCTCGGCACCTCTGGCTGTGAGAATGATAACCCCTCCTGTTTGAAGAGCACAGTGCAATAGCAATACATCTAGAGCTCTTTCTCTGTGATGTCACCACATGAAACACATCTCCTATTCTCTAATAGTGGGATTACATTTAGATTATGTGTGTGGGTTAGTTTAAATTCATATGCCTGTTTTTCTGCCTGTCTCTTTGTCTGTCACATATGGTCACACCTCACACACACATCCATGGAAACACACTCATCCAAGGAAACACACATCCATGGAAACACACCCATCCATGGAAACACACCCATGGAAATAAACAAACAAACACCCGTCTGTCTTTCCTTTACACTGTTAGGTTTTAATCCTTTCACTCATCCTTGGTCACTTCTTGAAAATAGCAAGGGGGTTTTGTTCATGTGTATAAGTGGTCTGACTGACCCTCACTGTGAACTTTGGAAAGGCCAGCTGTTCCCCTTTACAGGATGACTGAAGAGACTGGTCTCCCAGACACACATTGATTAGAGAAGCATTAATCAATCCCAGGGATTATCCCTGGCATGGAAAAGGCTGCTTTCTATAGCAAACCAATTACACTTTTTATGGGATGGGAAGGTTAACTGGCTCGATGAGCAATCCGTTTAAATCATTGACACTCGAGGTCTGGAGACACATGCAAGGGAAGTTGAGAGGAGAAGAACGGGTCATTCTGGATGGAGGGGTGAAGGGAAGAGAGGGGTGAATGATAGAGGGGTGAATGATGGAGGGTGAAGGGAAGAGGAGAGGAGAAGAATGAGTCTTTCTGGATGGAGGGGTGAAGAGAAGAGGAGAAAAACGTGTCGTTCTGGATGGAGGGGTGAAGGGGAGAGGAGAGGAGAAGAACGGGGTGATCTGGATGGACAGGGGGAGGGACATATGGATGGAGAGGTGAAGGGTCATATGGATGGAGAGGTGAAGGGTCATATGGATGGAGAGGTGAAGGGCATATGGATGGAGACGTGAAGGGCATATGGATGGAGAGGTGAAGGGTCATATGGATGGAGAGGTGAAGGGCATATGGATGGAGAGGTGAAGGGTCATATGGATGGAGAGGTGAAGGGCATATGGATGGAGAGGTGAAGGGTCATATGGATGGAGAGGGGAAGGGTCATATGGATAGAGAGATGAAGGGTCATATGGATGGAGAGGTGAAGGGTCATATGGATGGAGAGGTGAAGGGTCATATGGATAGAGAGGTGAAGGGCATATGGATGGAGAGGTGAAGGGTCATATGGATAGAGAGGTGAAGGGTCATGTGGATAGAGAGGGGAAAGGGCATATGGATGGAGAGGTGAAGGGTCATATGGATATAGAGGTGAAGGGTCATATGGATGGAGAGGTGAAGGGTCATATGGATGGAGAGGGGAAAGGGCATATGGATGGAGAGGTGAAGGGTCATATGGATATAGAGGTGAAGGGTCATATGGATGGAGAGGTGAAGGGGCATATGGGTGGAGAGGTGAAGGGTCATATGGATGGAGAGGTGAAGGGGCATATGGATGGAGAGGTGAAGGGTCATATGGATAGAGAGGTGAAGGGTCATATGGATGGAGAGGTGAAGGGTCATATGGATGGAGAGGTGAAGGGTCATATGGATGGAGAGGTGAAGGGTCATATGGATAGAGAGGGGAAGGGTCATATGGATAGAGAGGTGAAGGGTCATATGGATAGAGAGGTGAAGAGTCATATGGATGGAGAGGTGAAGAGTCATATGGATGGAGAGGGGAAGGGGCATATGGATGGAGAGGGGAAGGGGCATATGGATGGAGAGGGGAAGGGTCATATGGATGGAGAGGTGAAGGGTCATATGGATAGAGAGGTGAAGGGTCATGTGGATAGAGAGGTGTAGGGTCATATGGATGGAGAGGGGAAGGGGCATATGGATGGAGAGGGGAAGAGTCATATGGATGGAGAGGTGAAGGGTCATATGGATGGAGAGGTGAAGGGTCATATTGAAAACTCTAGTCATTGGCGACTCCATTACCCGCAGTATTAGACTTAAAACGAATCATCCAGCGATCATACACTGTTTACCGGGGGGCAGGGCTACCGACGTTAAGGCTAATCTGAAGATGGTGCTGGCTAAAGCTAAAACTGGCGAGTGTAGAGAGTATAGAGATATTGTTATCCACGTCGGCACCAACGATGTTAGGATGAAACAGTCAGAGATCACCAAGCGCAACATAGCTTCTGCGTGTAAATCAGCTAGAAAGATGTGTCGGCATCGAGTAATTGTCTCTGGCCCCCTCCCAGTTAGGGGGAGTGATGAGCTCTACAGCAGAGTCTCACAACTCAATCGCTGGTTGAAAACTGTTTTCTGCCCCTCCCAAAAGATAGATTTTGTAGATAATTGGCCCTCTTTCTGGGACTCACCCACAAACAGGACCAAGCCTGACCTGCTGAGGAGTGACGGACTCCATCCTAGCTGGAGGGGTGCTCTCATTTTATCTACCAACATAGACAGGGCTCTAACTCCTCTAGCTCCACAATGAAATAGGGTGCAGGCCAGGCAGCAGGCTGTTAGCCAGCCTGCCAGCATAGTGGAGTCTGCCACTAGCACAGTCAGTGTAGTCAGCTCAGCTATCACCATTGAGACCGTGTCTGTGCCTCGACCTGGGTTGGGCAAAACTAAACATGGCGGTGTTCGCCTTAGCAATCTCACTAGGATAAAGACCATCTCCATTCCTGTCATTATTGAAAGAGATCATGATACCTCACATCTCAAAATAGGGCTACTTAATGTTAGATCCCTTACTTCAAAGGCAATTATAGTCAATGAACTAATCACTGATCATAATCTTGATGTGATTGGCCTGACTGAAACATGGCTTAAGCCTGATGAATTTACTGTGTTAATTCATCACCTCACCTCCTGGCTACACTAGTGACCATATCCCCCGTGCATCCCGCAAAGGCGGAGGTGTTGCTAACATTTACGATAGCAAATTTCAATTTACAAAAAAAAAATGACGTTTTCGTCTTTTGAGCTTCTAGTCATGAAATCTATGCAGCCTACTCAATCACTTTTTATAGCTACTGTTTACAGGCCTCCTGGGCCATATACAGCGTTCCTCACTGAGTTCCCTGAATTCCTATCGGACCTTGTAGTCATAGCGGATAATATTCTAATCTTTGGTGACTTTAATATTCACATGGAAAAGTCCACAGACCCACTCCAAAAGGCTTTCGGAGCCATCATCGACTCAGTGGGTTTTGTCCAACATGTCTCTGGACCCACTCACTGTCACAGTCATACGCTGGACCTAGTTTTGTCCCATGGAATAAATGTTGTGGATCTTAATGTTTTTCCTCATAATCCTGGACTATCGGACCACCATTTTATTACGTTTGCAATTGCAACAAATAATCTGCTCAGACCCCAACCAAGGATCATCAAAAGTCGTGCTATAAATTCACAGACAACACAAAGATTCCTTGATGTCCTTCCAGATTCCCTCTGTCTACCCAAGGACGCCAGAGGACAAAAATCAGTTAACCACCTAACTGAGGAACTCAACTTAACCTTGCACAATACCCTTGATGCAGTTGCACCCCTAAAAACTAAAAACATTTCTCATAAGAAACTAGCTCCCTGGTACACAGAAAATACCCGAGCTCTGAAGCAAGCTTCCAGAAAATTGGAACGGAAATGGCGCCACACCAAACTGGAAGTCTTCCGACTAGCTTGGAAAGACAGTACTGTGCAGTACCGAAGAGCCCTTACTGCTGCTCGATCATCCTATTTTTCTAACTTAATTGAGGAAAATAAGAACAATCCGAAATTCCTTTTTGATACTGTCGCAAAGCTAACTAAAAAGCAGCATTCCCCAAGAGATGATGACTTTCACTTTAGCAGTGATAAATTCATTAACTTCTTTGAGGAAAAGATTATGATTATTAGAAAGCAAATTACGGACTCCTCCTTAAATCTGCGTATTCCTTCAAAGCTCAGTTGTCCTGAGTCTGCACAACTCTGCCAGGACCTAGGATCAAGAGAGACGCTCAAGTGTTTTAGTACTATATCTCTTGACACAATGATGAAAATAATCATGGCCTCTAAACCTTCAAGCTGCATACTGGACCCTATTCCAATTAAACTACTGAAAGAGCTGCTTCCTGTGCTTGGCCCTCCTATGTTGAACATAATAAACGGCTCTCTATCCACCGGATGTGTACCAAACTCACTAAAAGTGGCAGTAATAAAGCCTCTCTTGAAAAAGCCAAACCTTGACCCAGAAAATATAAAAAACTATCGGCCTATATCGAATCTTCCATTCCTCTCAAAAATTTTAGAAAAGGCTGTTGCGCAACAACTCACTGCCTTCCTGAAGACAAACAATGTATACGAAATGCTTCAGTCTGGTTTTAGACCCCATCATAGCACTGAGACGGCACTTGTGAAGGTGGTAAATGACATTTTAATGGCATCGGACCGAGGCTCTGCATCTGTCCTCGTGCTCCTAGACCTTAGTGCTGCTTTTGATACCATCGATCACCACATTCTTTTGGAGAGATTGGAAACCCAAATTGGTCTACACGGACAAGTTCTGGCCTGGTTTAGATCTTATCTGTCGGAAAGATATCAGTTTGTCTCTGTGAATGGTTTGTCCTCTGACAAATCAACTGTAAATTTCGGTGTTCCTCAAGGTTCCGTTTTAGGACCACTATTGTTTTCACTATATATTTTACCTCTTGGGGATGTCATTAGAAAACATAATGTTAACTTTCACTGCTATGCGGATGACACACAGCTGTACATTTCAATTAAACATGGTGAAGCCCCAAAATTGCCCTTGCTAGAAGAATGTGTTTCAGACATAAGGAAGTGGATGGCTGCAAACTTTCTACTTTTAAACTCGGACAAAACAGAGATGCTTGTTCTAGGTCCCAAGAAACAAAGAGATCTTCTGTTGAATCTGACAATTAATCTTAATGGTTGTACAGTCGTCTCAAATAAAACTGTGAAGGACCTCGACGTTACTCTGGACCCTGATCTCTCTTTTGAAGAACATATCAAGACCATTTCAAGGACAGCTTTTTTCCATCTACGTAACATTGCAAAAATCTGAAACTTTCTGTCCAAAAATGATGCAGAAAAATTAATCCATGCTTTTGTCACTTCCAGGTTAGACTACTGCAATGCTCTACTTTCCGGCTACCCGGATAAAGCACTAAATAAACTTCAGTTAGTGCTAAATACGGCTGCTAGAATCCTGACTAGAACCAAAAAATTTGATCATATTACTCCAGTGCTAGCCTCTCTACACTGGCTTCCTGTCAAAGCAAGGGCTGATTTCAAGGTTTTACTGCTAACCTACAAAGCATTACATGGGCTTGCTCCTACCTATCTCTCTGATTTGGTCCTGCCGTACATACCTACACGTACGCTACGGTCACAAGACGCAGGCCTCCTAATTGTCCCTAGAATTTTTAAGCAAACAGCTGGAGGCAGGGCTTTCTCCTATAGAGCTCCATTTTTATGGAACGGTCTGCCTACCCATGTCAGAGACGCAAACTCGGTCTCAACCTTTAAGTCTCTACTGAAGACTCATCTCTTCAGTGGGTCATATGATTGAGTGTAGTCTGGCCCAGGAGTGGGAGGGTGAACGGAAAGGCTCTGGAGCAACGAACCGCCCTTGCTGTCTCTGCCTGGCCGGTTCCCCTCTTTCCACTGGGATTCTCTGCCTCTAACCCTATTACAGGGGCTGAGTCACTGGCTTTACTGGGGCTCTCTCATGCCGTCCCTGGAGGGGGTGCGTCACCTGAGTGGGTTGAGTCACTGATGTGGTCATCCTGTCTGGGTTGGCGCCCCCCCCC
Source organism: Oncorhynchus clarkii lewisi (assembly GCF_045791955.1). NCBI lineage: Eukaryota > Metazoa > Chordata > Actinopteri > Salmoniformes > Salmonidae > Oncorhynchus > Oncorhynchus clarkii. Next base: position 31,717,793 of record NC_092170.1, read on the forward strand.
CCCCCCCCCCTTGGGTTGTGCCGTGGCGGAGGTCTTTGTGGGCTATACTCAGCCCTGTCTCAGGATGGTAAGTTGGTGGTTGAAGATATCCCTCTAGTGTTGTGGGGGCTGTGCTTTGGCAAAGTGGGTGGGGTTATATCCTTCCTGTTTGGCCCTGTCCGGGGGTGTCCTCGGATGGGGCCACAGTGTCTCCTGACCCCTCCTGTCTCAGCCTCCAGTATTTATGCTGCAGTAGTTTATGTGTCGGGGGGCTAGGGTCAGTTTGTTATATCTGGAGTACTTCTCCTGTCCTATTCGGTGTCCTGTGTGAATCTAAGTGTGCGTTCTCTAATTCTCTCCTTCTCTCTTTCTCTCTCTCGGAGGACCTGAGCCCTAGGACCATGCCCCAGGACTACCTGACATGATGACTCCTTGCTGTCCCCAGTCCACCTGGCTGTGCTGCTGCTCCAGTTTCAACTGACCTGAGCCATAGGACCATGCCCCAGGAATACCTGACATGATGACTCCTTGCTGTCCCCAGTCCACCTGACTGTGCTGCTGCTCCAGTTTCAACTATTCTGCCTTATTATAATTCGACCATGCTGGTCATTTATGAACATTTGAACATCTTGACCATGTTTTGTTATAATCTCCACCCGGCACAGCTAGAAGAGGACTGGCCACCCCACATAGCCTGGTTCCTCTCTAGGTTTCTTCCTAGGTTTTGGCCTTTCTAGGGAGTTTTTCCTAGCCACCGTGCTTCTACACCTGCATTGCTTGCTGTTTGGGGTTTTAGGCTGGGTTTCTGTACAGCACTTTGAGATATCAGCTGATGTACGAAGGGCTATATAAATAAATTTGATTTGATTTGATATGGATGGAGAGGTGAAGGGGCATATGGATGGAGAGGTGAAGGGTCATATGGATGGAGAGGTGAAGGGTCATATGGATGGAGAGGTGAAGGGGCATGTGGATGGAGAGGTGAAGGGTCATATGGATGGAGAGGGGAAGGGTCATATGGATGGAGAGGGGAAGGGTCATATGGATGGAGAGGGGAAGGGTCATATGGATGGAGAGGTGAAGGGTCATATGGATGGAGAGCTGAAGGGTCATATGGATGGAGAGGGGAAGGGTCATATGGATGGAGAGGTGAAGGGTCATATGGATGGAGAGGGGAAGGGTCATGTGGATGGAGAGGGGAAGGGTCATATGGATGGTATATGGTGATGGTATAGAGAGAATAAGGGAAAGCATAAAATTATATTATTGGCTATTAAAGTTAATTGGAGAGGTTACTGTGAAAGGTCTATGGAATCAAGAATGCATGTCCTTGTCCTTGTTGTTTTGATGATAGAGTGTCTTCCCTTCATGCTGCATTGGTCATGCAGTGGGAGGTGTGTGTGTGTTTGTGTGTGCTTGCATGTGTGTGTCCCCGTGCGTGCGTGTGTGTCCCCGTGCGTGCGTGTGTGTCTGTGCGTGCGTGTTTGTGCGTGAGCGTATGTGCGTGTGTGTGCATGAGTGCGTGTGTGTCTGTGCGTGCGTGTTTGTGCATGCGCGTGTGTGCGTGTGTGTATCTGTGTGTGCGTGTGTGTATCTGTGCGTGCGTGTTTGTGCATGCGCGTGTGTGCGTGTGTGTATCTGTGCGTGCGTGTGTGTATCTGTGCGTGCATGTTTGTGCATGTGCGTGTGTGTATCTGTGCGTGCGTGTGTGTATCTGTGCGTGCGTGTTTGTGCATGTGCGTGTGTGTATCTGTGCGTGCGTGTTTGTGCATGTGCGTGTGTGTATCTGTGCGTGCGTGTTTGTGCATGCGCGTGTGTGTGTAATATGGATGAGGAGGAGGAGCTGAATAAGGTCCTCTCTTCACTTTAATGGGTCTCATTCCATTAATGACCACCGCATGAACTTTCCTTAATGTTGCCACTAGTATTAGAGGAGCTAAATTAACCTTGTAAAGAGAAACATCCTCTCATTACCTTGTGAAGAGAAACATCCTCTCATTACCTTGTAAAGAGAAACATCCTCTCGTTACCTTGTGAAGAGAAACATCCTCTCATTACCTTGTAAAGAGAAACATCCTCTCATTACCTTGTGAAGAGAAACATCCTCTCATTACCTTGTAAAGAGAAACATCCTCTCGTTACCTTGTGAAGAGAAACATCCTCTCATTACCTTGTAAAGAGAAACATCCTCTCATTACCTTGTGAAGAGAAACATCCTCTCATTACCTTGTAAAGAGAAACATCCTCTCGTTACCTTGTAAAGAGAAACATCCTCTCATTACCTTGTGAAGAGAAACATCCTGTCATTACCTTTTAAAGAGAAACATCCTCTCGTTACCTTGTAAAGAGAAACATCCTCTCATTACCTTGTAAAGAGAAACATCCTCTCATTACCTTGTGAAGAGAAACATCCTCTCATTACCTTGTAAAGAGAAACATCCTCTCATTACCTTGTAAAGAGAAACATCCTCTCATTACCTTGTGAAGAGAAACATCCTCTCATTACCTTGTAAAGAGAAACAACCTCTTGTTACCTTGTAAAGAGAAACATCCTCTCATTACCGTGTGAAGAGAAACATCCTCTCATTACCTTGTGAGGAGAAACATCCTCTCATTACCTTGTGAAGAGAAACATCCTCTCATTACCTTGTGAAGAGAAACATCCTCTCATTACCTTGTGAAGAGAAACATCCTCTCATTACCTTGTGAAGAGAAACATCCTCTCATTACCTTGTGAAGAGAAGCATCCTCTCATTACCTTGTGAAGAGAAACATCCTCTCATTACCTTGTGAAGAGAAGCATCCTCTCATTACCTTGTGAAGAGAAACATCCTCTCATTACCTTGTGAATAGAAACATCCTCTCATTACAACATCACTACCTCATAAAGTAATATATAAAGTAAAGCAACTTCAATTAGCTCGTAAAGCCTTATATTTTAACGACAGCCACTAGTTTATAAGACCTAATCTGTCTTCCAGTCCTCCCCTCCAGTATGTGATGAGTCTCTCATCTGTGATGGGATACTCTGTTAATGGGAAAGGTTTTATGTTTACACACTAGACTTGACATTTATTGTCCAGATCGTCTTGTCTGAGTCGCCTGAACATATGCAGTTCATACATTGTTCAAATAGAAAATGCTGTTTTACAGACCAATAGAAATGTTTGATTTTAGCTGGAAAGGTTCCCCAGTTTGAGCCTAGGTTTTGTGGGATCGCTTTCATGTGCCGACTTCAGTGCCACAGTCATTGGAGGCTCAGCAAGCTGCTCTACTCTCTCAGCCCTTTGAAGTGGAAATGCAGGACTTGATATATTGTTTTAAAGGGTGTAATTGACTTTGTATAATTCAGACACGGACGTTCATGATTGATTACAACTTGTTTTATGAAATATGTACAATGCAGCATTCATTATTTATGTATCTCTTAACCTGTGAATTATAGTCAACCACCACCTGTCCACCACAACCTCTAACGTAAACAGATGATCAACTTGAGGGTATAACATTTAGTTCAAGAACAAGATCAATTACAGAGGTCAGTTGAGGCAACGGTAAAGCGAGATCAAATATCATGACTGTTCTACACTGACTATGAATGAAGAGGTGCTCCAATTTCTTTTAGAATAACATATTATGACAGATTATTCTGTGCTTCGTTGATCCATTGCGGCAGAATGGAGACGTAAGGAGGAGACTTTAAAAAGGTCACCGTGCAGGTTATTAATGGCATGACAAATAGCAAATGGGCACTTCCACAGTAACAGAAAAATCTGATTTTTCACTTTAAAATGTATATCCAACAAAAAATAACAATCATTCTGTTGCCGTGGAATTTCCCAGATATCTTGATTTCCATGTTAACAGTCCAGCTCATCCAGACCTGACCTGACCTGGTAATCTCAAGGAACATTTATGTATGAAGCACACACAGATAAAAGATGCATAGTTTGCTGTACCAGTACAATTAGCACGATAGGCATGCTAAAACAAAGCAAGATGTGAACTACAGTATTTTGTGTTGTTTCTAATCCATCTTCCAGCATAGAACACTATTGCTGTCCATGGTCCTGAATCTGGCTCTGGCATACAGTAGACAGTAAAACAATACTATCCACCAAAGCATTTATTCAGACTCCTTCCCATCCCTCCACATCTTATGAGCTGTAGTGTGTAACGAGGTACATGTGCAGCTATCCCAGCCAGCCCCTCTCAGCCCAACGGTCCCCTCATGTCAGTGACAGCCCAGGTCTCAGGCCCTCTCTGCTGGTGGCCAGTCCCTCAGTGGGACTCGGACATGACGTGCTCTCCCTGCTGGCCCCCCACCTGCACCAGGGTCTGGCTGACTGATCACCTGAATAAATTTCCCATGTATACACACACACTCACTGTCACACCGCTATTCTCCACCTGACACTCTCTACCCATTCTTTTTTCCACCTTTTCTTGAAAGGTAATTGAATTTCCTGAATTTTCAGAGGGTACACATGAAGACAGGGGTAAGCAGGTGTCCTCACAGAGTTTACTGGGATTGCTTTATGCAAAAGACAACTTTGTCAAAATGTTAAGTATGTGTGTGTATGCATTGCATGAGTGTCAGCTATTTCCCTAATGTCAGCTGCAGGCAGCATGGTCCAAATTCTGACAATCTGTTCAGGCAACATAATTGTCTGAAGTCATGGGGCAAGCTGTTTGAGTGCTACTTATAATCAACAGAAAACAACAAAGTGTAGTAGGAAACCCTTCAGCAGTGAGAAGTAGAATGTTGATATCTTTAGGAGTATTTTCCCTCCCAGGGGAGACTGGGGGGAGGGGGAGGATGAAATATACATACACGCGATCAGGGTTACATGAAGAACAGGAAATGATTGACAAACAGTCACAGCTTGCTCAGATGGACAGCCCTGCTCCACAAAAGATAAGGCCAGTGACCTTAACCTGTGTCGGGGTGTGCGTGTGCATGCATGTGCGTGTCCATGAGTGTGTGTGACTGAGTGAGTGTGTGTCCGGCTGTGTCTATGCCCTCAGGGAACACTGACTTATGTGTAGTCTACAACGTCTGTCTATTCACCATTGTCATCCACTCTGCTTCAGGCAGTAGAGGTAGAGGTGGCTGTTCAACCTAAGCTTCCCTTGTCACCTGTCTAGACATCAGAAAGATAACATCAGCAGTTTTAATCCATCCAGACCTGAGAGTCTAATGGAGAGATATTGGTATTTCAGCAAGTATGCACTCCTTAAACTAAATAGCAATCTATCAATGAAAGCTCAGGGCCTGACAGACTTGACATATTAGGTGTCAAGCAATGTCACACCTAAGTGAAATAAAGGCTTCTGTTTTAGATACAGAGGTTGGCTAATCATGTACATCACATCTGTCAAACTTATTCTACGGAGGCCCAAGTGTCTCAAGTTTTTCACTCCTTCCTTGTACTTGGTTGATAAATGAAGGTCACTAATAAGTAAGAAATTCCCCTCACCTGCTTGTCTAGGTCTTAATTGAAAGGAAAAAACAAAAACCTGCAGACACTAGGCCCTCCATGGAATGAGTTTGACACCCCTGATGTACACCAACCAACCAGAGCCAAGTTTACACAACTGCTGAGCTGATTGGGAGAGGGGAAAGCTGTTTCAGCCCTTGGTGAGCAAGTGCATGATTTAAAAAAATCAGAACCAGCTATTTATTGTTTGATCACTGCCCTAATCATTGCCCTAAGGCATCAGAGTGTCTTTCTCTTAGAAAATGAATTTATTGTGTGATCACTGCCCTAATCATTGCCCTAAGGCATCAGAGTGTCTTTTTCTTAGACAAGGAAATTACACACACTCTTTCCCTGCTTGCTTGAGGATTTCAAATAAGATGTTAACCTGCCTTCCGTTCTCCACACCTCAATGTATTAAATGGATGAGTCTCTCTGTATGTCTCTCTGGGTTAAAGCCACACTCTGGCAACCACAGACTTTCTATAGTCGGCTCATAACTTTATTTATGCATTTATTTTTCCTCAGAGATGTCTTGGCAATTATTGCTGCCACTTCAAATTGCTGGTGGATTTTGGATGAACATGAGATGAACATGAGATGAACATGAGAAGTGCTTGAGGGTCTAGCCGGACTTCTTTCTAATTACTGAGGGCAGGATATTATTTTGTACTCATGTCAGGGGAGAGACATCTGTATCAGAGTATACATCCCTATGACTAGTGCACGTCGTGCCAGGAAGATCTACAGATGATTTAAACTTATTTTGACTCGCGTCAGACAGAGTTAGCTCTAACCTTAGCTTAACGTCCACACCCCGGCTTAACCCTGACCCTAAGCCCAAACCTAGCTTCATATCCACACCCCGGATTAACCTTAACCCTTAACCCCAACCCTTAACCCTAAACCCTAACCCTTAACCCTAACCCTATGAAGGTTCACTAACATTTTACATTGACACTGATCAGCGTAGCGGCTGTTAGAGGAAGTGACGTATCTTCTCTTGATAGCATCACAGTCTTCATACTAAAGGAGAACTGCATTGCTCTTAATCATTATGATCAAATTCAAGTCTTTGTCCTAGAAACCATCTTTCAATATAAACTGTGGAAATAGCCAGTCAATGTCTGCTTCTCCATAGAGCCCAAAGGACTGAGTGTGGTTGCATCAGTGTGTGTGAATCAGTGGTGGCTGGTGGCCCTTTAAATGGTGAGGACAGGCTCATAGTAATGGCTTGAACGGAGCGAATGGAATGATCTCAAACACTTGGTTTCCATGTGTTTGATACCATTCCATTCATTATTATGAGACATCCTCCCCTGAACAGCCTCCTCTGGTGTGAAGTCTCTGATAGATAGGCTGCACCACCTGTTCGGGCCTTCTCTTGTGTCTTCACTGCTCAGTGAGAAACAATATGAACCCTTTACATCTCAGAGAACCTCCTCCTACTCACCAGGGACCTCGGTAATCTGCTAAGCAAAATGAGGTGGACCCCCATCTCTACAACCCCCGTTCCCCCCAGCTCCCCCAAACCCGGACACGCTTCATTTCAGTTTTCTGATGACAGTGATGAGACAAGAGGCAACCCTCCCCCATCTTCACCAGGAACAGATGAGACAACAGGCACCCGCTCCTCCACCACATCTCTACCACTCACATTAACACTAGGAGCATTACCAGATGGCTAGGAAGACAACCACAGACTTCATTTGCTGTTTAGTTTTCATTAGTGGAATTCCAGAGTGGAATGATCAATGCTATGGGTGATGCAGAGTCCATTTCTCTGAAACACTCTAGAATTGGTACACAGGACAAAGTGGTGGTAATTCTATACTGGTTACTCTATACTATAAAATTACTATATGATATTGTAATACAAAAATTGACTGGATAGTGATAGATTCAATTTGTCCCATTACTTCAGCGACGTTGGTCTTAATCAAGAAGAATAAAACATCAGTTAAGATATGAATACGCCTTTCTCCTCCTTTTGTCTCCACACACATGCTTTTATTTATTAAAGTGGTTTAGAACAAATTCTAACATGCGTTTCCATTTCCTGGCATTTTAAAATTAACGCAAAATGTATGTTACTTTTCATTACACTTAACTTTAAATAATAATTTTTGTGTCTGGAGAAAGCCTTCAGCATTTGCATTTTAATTATACGATTTTGATAGTCCGAAGTTGATTGCTTCCATTTTCTGGCATCAGGTTAATTGTGTGAGCTTCATGCTGCTTCATTGTGAACTTGTGCCACAACTAGACTGAGTATAATAAGGACGTTAGGGTGTCTATTTGGTATTTTTCTCTTCTGAACATGAATGCACCTGACAGTCTACATGGAGGTTGATAAGACAACATGATTGGTGTTTGGAGAATTGTTACACACTCTTTGATGTGAGGGTGATCTGACATGGTGTTGCTCTTTGTGGGTTTTGAGATAGACAGAAAAAGACAGTTTACTGGTGAGCAAGACATCAGTATACCACCCTGCATACCACTGCTGGCTTGCTTCTGAAGCTAAGCAGGGTTGGTCCTGGTCAGTTCCTGGATGGTAGACCAGATACTGCTGGAAGTGGTGTTGGAGGGCCAGTAGGAGGCACTCTTTCCTCTGGTCTAAAAAAAGATCCCAATTCCCCAGGGCAGTGATTGGGGACACTGCCCTGTGTAGTGTGCCGACTTTCGTATGGGACGTTAAATGGGTGTCCTGACTCTCTGAGGGCATTAAAGATCCCATGGCACTTATCGTAAGAGTAGGGGTGTTAACCCCGGTGTCCTGGCTAAGTTCCCAATCTGGCCCTCAAACCATTACAGTCACCTAACAATCCCCAGTTTTACAATTGGCTCATTAATTCATCTCCTCTCCCCTGTAACTATTCCCCAGGTTGTTGCTGTAAATGAGAACGTGTTCTCAGTCAACTTACCTGGTAAAATAACGGATAAGACAGGCGGAGAGCATCACATAGTTATAGCTGTGCACTCTGCTCTTCTCTATTCAGAGGTTTCCAGTGATTTACATCGATTGACTCCCAGCACTTGACCAGGCAGCCCAGCCATAACCTCCCTCCACAGAGACCAGACCCAGGGGGAACGCTCCTTAGCTCTCTGTTCAGGGGGATTAGGGGAGGGGGGCTTTCCATTGAGGAATCTACCATGCATCGGAAATCTTTGCTACTCTGAGAGGACAGTATGAAAGGGAAGGACAACAGTGGATTGAGTCATACAATGTTGCAGTTGCAGGTCTTCATTTATTGTAACATGTCCTTTCGTCTATGTTCATGTACTGTACGTGTAACAATCTCTAAACTCATGTATAGTCACCATTATTTGAGTGATTGTAAATGGTCATCAATAAATAATCATGTCCTTAAGAGTAGACAGCACTGCTCTTTAGGGCCCCACTCTACTGAGTGGAGAGAAAAGCTGGACAAAAATAACGTTCACCTTAATCAGGACAATTACCAAGCACTGAGCTGGAAAGCACAATCCCTATTAACAAGATAGCAGTAACCTCTTACCTAGTGTCATACTGCCCGTCAAATGAGCTTTTACCTTCTACCCAGGCAATTTCCAAAGCTCAGATTCGCACATTACTTTAAATGACGCAACCAAAGCAATGTAGATTTCAATTACTGTGACAAGTATGAGAATATTCATGTCAAGAATTGCTTTTTTTTCCACCAATGTATACCCAATGGGATTGTCCAGGGGAAGTTTGTTATTTGGAATGAAGAAAACTCATTGTGATTAACAGTCAGCAGCATCCACTGTTTTGTGATTGCTATCATGGGCAAATGGGAAACAGATTTGACGAGAGGTTTACAAATGAGGTGAGGGCAAACACAAAGCAGCTGTTTTTTTCTTTCCAGAGTTTATAATGCTCCCATCAGCCCCAGACGAAATGGTTGTGAAATTCCAAGAGCATCCTTCCTCATCTCCCCAACCCCATAAGCTCCTCCCTGCTGCTTGGGGATTTGAGAGGTATCGACTATGTCTGGAATATGTCTGACATATTCAGAGCAGAGAGGGAATACAGTATTAGCATTTCAATTGAGGGACTGTTTTCTCCAGTGCTATAACACGCCACAACACACCTAAAGCTACTCACTCACGTCACATTCCCTTTTCTTCTTACACTCTTTTTTGTTTTAAATGTCATAGTCTTTCCTCCGCTCCCCTCTCTCTTTGTCCCTCACATCTCCGCTCTTTGTCTTTGTTTTCTTTATTGATATTCAACAATTTATATTCTGCTGTTTCCATCTGTCACTTTTTATGTGCTTTATTCAAAACCCCCAAACCTGACCTTTCCACCGCCCCTCCTGGTCTGTAGTCAAACCCTAAATGTCAGCCTTTGATCTCCCTGAACCGCTAGGCAGTCAGCCTCCACTTTACCAGCTCTCATCTTCATTTGGGCTGAAATAAGCTGGACTTTACTGGGCTGCACTCCTCTCTTCAGTAGACAGGGGAAAGCTGGGGAGGTAAGGCCAGATGAGGCCCCATCTGGAAAGACCCAGGCCATGCCAACTCTCTCCCCAGTCTCTGGAAACGCTCCCCACTCATCAGCAGCCATCAAAGAGTATAAGCCCCCCCAGCCCTCCCCAGGCCTCCCTGGCACAGTGGGCTGCCCCTCGCTCCCGGTTCCCAGCCTCATTACAGACAAAGAGAGGTACAATCAGCCAGCACCTCTTCCACGCTGCCACTCACGTGACCGCAGAAATACAGTAGTTACAGGATTAGAATACAGATAAAAGAGAGCACGTCTGAGGGGTCCAATCACAAGGTGTGGATGCTCTAGCTGTTTCCTGTAATAGCCATATCCCCAGCAGAGACTGAGATCAATAGATAAATCGCATGGTAAGATATGTAGGCAAGCCAGATGTGCAGCTCAATGGTCTGCGTTGTGCAATTAGAATACAGAGTGTATTTTAACGGTTCCCTCTCTCTCAATCCTCTCTTTTCTTTTTCTCTAACCACAGTGAGTGGAGTAAAGTCCTAGGCCAGTGGTCACCAACCATTTCTGAGTCAAGATCACTTTCGCAGGCAAAAAGCAAGCTCAGATTTTACATTAACCTATCACAAACAGTTTTGTAGGAATGAGGTTTGGGCAGTAAGGACTAATACATTATCAGAGCATATTGGCTGTATGATTGGCCTGACAATATTGTTAATCAGACCATATTATATTTCAAAACTCAAGTTTTGATAACAAAATAGATCAGTTGGTTTAGCACATGTGAGGCACTGTGGAGCAGGAACTGAAATAATTCACTTTTGTTTAACTGGACTGATGGTACACGAGGTCAAATCACGACGTCAGTGATCTTCAAGTCGAAAAGTCGGAGCTCTAGAAAGATGCCTGACTTTACGACCAAGTTGGATGACCGTTCAAAACAAATTTTCCCAACCGCCTCTCACAGTCCTCGCTCTCTCCTTCCTTTCCTCCGGTGAGACTGACCAGAGAGAGGGGACACCATCTTCCACCTGATGGCAAAACTCAAGTCACACCGCATCTGCCTCATGCACAAATTAATGTTGTTCCTATGACCAGAGGAAGTTCAATATTCCTTAATATTAAAATCAACACGACGAGCTGCTAATAATAATAAAATGCAGGGCTATGATACTTGGCTACTCATTCATTGCAGCTGCAGCCTGAGCGGAAGTACGGAGAAGCGCGTTTTGTAATAACGTTGAATAAAAACAGTGACAGTGCTGAATATAAAGTTAAACATGAACTCACTCATAAAAACAGCAGCTCTTTGCTGTATTCGTTGACAGTCTCTCTGTGGTTTTAAAAGTTATTTAATCTGAAGTAGGCTAGTAGCCTATTAAACTTGGCTGTGGCCAGGGTCATGGAAGCTCTGCAGCCACGGTGATTTGACCTATCCGATTGGGCAGCGAGGCAGGTGCACTCGATTTAGGCACAGATTTGCCAGTCTGCCGGGTAGGCGGAGTTTGCCGCATGGGAACACTTTGCTTACCCCGTGCGCAGGACTTTTGAATCAAGTGCACCTACCGGCAACAGCTTGACACAATTTTAAAAAAGGAGCGGAAGACTTTATCTCTCCTTGGCTTTTCTACAGACATATTTGGTCGACTAGGAATGCCTTGAAGATTGACCAGTTGGCGACCATTGTCCTAGGCATACCCTGATTCAACGAGCTGTCATTGAATGGAACAAAGTACTACAGTGCCTCACTTTTTTGTCAAATAAGATGTAACCTGGGGAATGTAACCTGGGGAAAGTGGGTGGTGCATTGTATAGAGGATCCAGCAGCCTATTTAGGTCCAGATAGAATCGGAGCACAGGAGGTTGGTGGCACCTTAATTGGGGAGGATGGGCTCGTGAGAATGGCTGGAGCGGAATCAGTGGAATGGTATCAAATACATTAAACACGTGGTTTCCAGGTGTTTGATGCCATTTCATTTTCTCCATTCCGGACATTATTATGAGCCTTTCTTCCCTCAGCAGCCTCAGAGGTCAGTTGCAAAAACACCAAAATCTGACGGTTGTTTGAATATTTGCGAGGTGTTTATTTCTCATTGACGTTCCGTCAATTGTTGGGCGTATGGACTTTTGTAGCCTGCTCAAGTCAACTTAACATATCGCTATTGGCTACGTTTATTATTTTTGTTGATCAAGTATTTTTCTTACTCTATGGATCCAATCTCAAAGTGAATAAATCTAATCATGATCTGGTAGTGGTTTTAACTAGGCCTATGACAGAAGTGGAGACCCCGCGAATTGGCCATCACTATAGTAGCTCTCCCTGGCTTGGCTCATGCAGCGACGCCACTCAATGAGCAGACAAATCTTTGGTGGGAAAGAGGGGCCAAGCACCGAGTGTTATGCTAATTATTGCCATTTACACGGTAAGAGTGAATTGCAGGCATTTACCACGTGCCATCTGCTAGCTAGGTTGAAGAAGTGGGTAGAAGCCATTAGCCATAGCTATTACCCACACAAAGAAAGCCATGTTTCAAAGTTGATACATGTGCATCCAGGTTCAGTCAACTTTTTTGAATAGCATAAATCACAAGAATTCAATTCAATTAACAGTGTTCTCTATTTGAAGTATAAAATGTACTACTTTTGAGACTACGGGAAATAGGTTGATTGCTGTGTTAAACAACTGCCGTCATGGATGCCTCGCTTGCCAACAGCTTCGTGGCTATTGTAGTCTTTTAACTGTAGAACAACAGGGATCTCTAAAGCTGTCCCAGGTGAGGCAGGCATGCAAGGGAGGGTCAACTGCTCTATGAACTGTCTGAGCAGGGGAACGGGCCCAATTCTCTTTCCAGCGAGCACTCACCTTGTACTGCTTTGAACCCAACCACTCGCGGACTTTCGTCTTCATTTGTCTTCATTAGACTTCATTAGTCTTACTGCTCGAACACACCTAATGAGTTCATGTGGGGAGAAATGGAGGGAAATCACATGAAGATATTTCACAGGCACAATGGACAAGTTTGTTTTCCACGGCCCGGGATGGGTGGGTTATTTTTTCTTAGGCAGTGGTGTAAAGTACTTACGTAAAAATACGTTAAAGTACTATTTAAGTCAGGGGTTTTTGTATCTGTACTTGGCTATTTGTATTTTTTTTTTACTTTTACTTTTATTTCACAACATTCCTATTCCAATTCACATAATTATTAAGAGAACATCCCGGTGATCCCTAATTCCTCTGATCTGGAGGACTCACTAAACAGAGAACATCCCGGTGATCCCTAATTCCTCTGATCTGGAGGACTCACTAAACAGAGAACATCCCTGGTGATCCCTATTTCCTCTGATCTGGAGGACTCACTAAACAGAGAACATCCCTGGTGATCCCTATTTCCTCTGATCTGGAGGACTCACTAAACAGAGAACATCCCTGGTGATCCCTATTTCCTCTGATCTGGAGGACACACTAAACAGAGAACATCCCTGGTGATCCCTATTTCCTCTGATCTGGAGGACTCACTAAACAGAGAACATCCCTGGTGATCCCTATTTCCTCTGATCTGGAGGACTCACTAAACACAAATGCGTTATTTGTAAATGGTGTCTGAGTGTTGGTGTGTTGGCTGTCCTCAATATAAAAAAAAACAAGAAAATTGTGCCGTCTGGTTTGCGTAATATAAGGAACTTGAAATTATATATGCTTTTCGTTTTGATACTTAAGTATATTTTAGCAATTACATTTACTTTTGTTACATATTTAAACCAAATACTTATAGTCTGTTACTCAAGTAGTATTTTACTGGGTGACTTTCACTTTGACTTGAGTCATTCTCTATTAAGGCATCTTTACTTTTACTCAAGTATGACAACTGAGTACTTTTTCCATCACTTGTCCTTAGGTTAGTATCAATGGAATGGTCAAAAATGAGCAAACTCTACCCATCTGGGGCACCGGCCATGCAAAACGACATCGCCCACTATCACACATTGAAAGACCAGAATTAGGTGGTGTATCGTTTTCAGTCGGTAGGCTAGGATACTTTGTATGGATATTTCAGACTATTTTCAACCAAAAATCATTAACACTATGCAACACATAGCTACAGTTGAAGTCGGGAAGTTTACATACACTTAGGTTGGTGTCATTAAAACTTGTTTTTCAACCACTCCACAAATTTCTTGTTAACAAACTATAGTTTTGGCAAGTCATTTTGGACATCTACTTTGTGCATGACACAAGTTATTTTTCCAAAAATTACTTACAGACAGATTATTTCACTTATAATTCCAGTGGGTCAGAAGTTTACATACACTAAGTTGACTGTGCCTATAAACAGCTTGGAAAATTCCAGAAATTGATGTCATGGCTTTAGAAGCTTCTGAAAGGCTAATTGACATCATTTGAGTCAATAGGAGGTGTACCTGTGGATGTGTTTCAAGGCCTACCTTCAAACTCAGGGCCTTTTTGCTTGACATGGGAAAATAAAAATAAATCAGCCAAGACCTCAGAAAACAAATAGAGACCTCCACAAGTCTGGTTCAACCTTGGGAGCAATTTACAAACGCTTGAAGGTACCACGTTCATCTGTACAAACAATAGTTCGCAAGTATAAACACCATGGGACCATGCAGCCGTCATACCGCTAGGAAGGAGATGCGTTCTGTCTCCTAGAGATGTATGTACTTTGGTGTGAAAAGTGAAAATCCCAGAACAACAGTGAAGGACCCTGTGGAGATGCTGGAGAAAAAAGGAACACAAGTATCTATATCCACAGTAAAACGAGTCCTATACCGACATAGCAAGGAAGAAGCCACTGCTCCAAAACTGCCATAAAAAAAGCCAGACTACGTTTTGCAACTGCACATGGTGACAAAGATTGTACTTTTTGGAGAAATGTCCTCTGGTCTGATGAAACAAAATTAGAACTGTTTGGCCATAATGACCATCGTTATGTTTGGAGGAAAAAGAGGGAGTCTTGCAAGCCGAAGAACACCATCCCAACCTTGAAGCACGGGGGTGGCAGCATCATGTTGTGGCGGCTGCTTTGCTGCAGGAGGGACTGGTGCATTTCACAAAATAGATGGCATCATGAGGATGGAAAAGTATGTGGATATGTTGAAGCAACATCTCAAGACATCAGTCAGGAAGTTAAAGCTTGGTCGCAAATGGGTCTTCCAAATAGACAATGGCCCCCAAGCATACTTCCAAAGTTGTGGCAAAATGGCTTAAGGACATCAAAGTCAAGGTATTGGAGTGGCCATCACAAAGCCCTGACTTCAACTCTATAGAAAATGTGTGGGCAGAACTGAAAAGGTGTGTGCGAGCAAGAAGGCCTACAAACCTGACTGTTACACAATGGGCCAAAATTCACCCAACTTTTTGTGGGAAGCTTGTGGAAGACTACCCGAAACGTTTGACCCAAGTTAAACAATTTAAAGGCAATGCTACCAAATACTAATTGAGTGTATGTCAACTTCTGACCCTCTAGGAATATGATGAAAGAAATAAAAGCTAAAAGAAAAAAATTCTCTATACTCTTATTCTGACATTATTCTTTACATTCTTACAATAAAGTGGTGATCCTAACTGACCTAAAACAGGGAATGTTAACTAGGATTAGATGTCAGGAATTGTGAAAAACTGAGTTTAAATGTATTTGGCTAAGGTGTATGTAAACTTCCAACTTAGACTGTATGTATTCCAACACGGTTACCATCACTGTTGGAATGTTCCATCCTCCTGACCAGTGTTCTCCAGCAGCTGTATGCCTATTCCTCATGTAACCTCTGACCTCTTCTCTTTGTCTCCCTCTCATCTGTTCACTCTCTCGTCATCTCTTCAATCTCTCACAGACAGAAAAGAGACAAAGAGCCAAGCTGATCTTCCCTTGATTCAGTCTTGCTCTGGATACCTGATAGGGGATCATGGTAAAGCTCGCATGGTTTTCATCTTTGTTTTGGGAATGAAAAATAGAACTTCACTCCGGGCCAGAGATGAGCCGCATGACCTGAGTGAGTAGGCATCTCTGCTTTCATCCTCCTCTTGAAACACATACTGTAAAGTATAACACTTAAAATCCACACCAAATATACTGAGGCAGCTGTGAGTTTGCAATGAACCCTGTACAAGCAGCAATGTATTCATAACCTCTGATCAAATGATATGAAATTACTTTATGCATGCTCAGTGCTACACTGACTTTTTTTACTGGGGAAACACTGTTAAACTGCATCATGACATCTGTATTTGGTGATAGCAGCAATGTCCAACATATGCTTCAGTGTCATTCCCCTGGCCTGTCATTCAATTACCTCTGGAGTGACTCTACTGTTGTTCCATGGCTTCTGGGTAATTGGGCATTGTCTCCTTTACTCAAAGCCCTTACCAAAATAGTTTGTGTTTTATTCAGCGATAGGAGCTAAAATGAAGAGGTAGATAGAGTCATTAGAGGCCATTACCACAGAGTACAATGATGTGCCATCCACCCATTACCTTTGGGCCTCCCATCTATTTTCTCCTGTCATTTTGGGGCTGAGATTCCCCTGTTGTTCTCTGCTGCTGTATCGGATTGGAAGTAAGTCATTGATACAGGACATCCGGAGACAATAGACATGAATGAAGTCTGCCACAGATACCACCAGTTGATGACTATCAACGTGATTCGCTGTTTGGTTTTCGTAGTCTTCAGACTATGACTATAGGCTGGTCCTGTGTCCCCATAGTTGTAGAGATTATTGTTTGTTAAAAAATATGTTCTGTGATGTGATGATGTGGCAACCGAATAACCACAGTATTCTTAAGTCAATGATTTGACAAGCATATAGTGTATATGCACACTATGTGTAACCTCTGCACCCTGCTTAAATGGGATTTCAGAGTGGGTGACAACATGATGGAAAGAGACTGATATCTCCTAGGACTAGGCCCACAGGCAGCAGGCTCCGTCTGCGTGACTCCAGGGGCTGCATCATGTGAACAGCCGATCGCACCAACCAGCTGATTGTCACCTCATAGTGACTGACCTCGTGCTCCTGTAATTTAACACCCACTCTGTTCCCCTCTGTCCCTTGGATCCAATTGGACAGGATCCATTCCAGAGACACAGAGGGATACTCACCCCTCAACCCCAGTGTTCCTCCATGTGGTTCTGGATCAGTGAACACCATTATAGTACAGAGAGGACGTGTCCCACAGAGGCAGAGCAGCAGAGCTTGGCTCAGATGGGAGTTTGCTCAGACGCTTACTCTAAGGCAGCTGCACTATGGAGGGATGTGGCCTATCTCATTCTCCATGTGTTGGACTGTATCTCTGTCACTATCTGTCATCGCTGTGACAGAGAGAGGTTGTTTAGGTGGCGTTGCAGAAACAGACACTGGTGAAACACTATAGATGGAGTTGAGAGGTGTTGAGATGAGGAGAGCTATGCAGCGTAGCTAGCCAATACGGTTGAATTACGACCGTCATCAGAGGCTTACATTACATATGGCCATAACGTACCTTTCCCGTCCAGCCGTTCTGACGTGGTCTAATTAACACACAAGCACAGAGCTTCTGAAAACAACCCGCCTCTTCCCTGGACCCAAGGGACGCTGTGGTAGTGTTGTTGCTCTAAGGACTGTTTTCCCGGAGTCTTTGTCAATCTGTTTAATTACCTTCATCAAAGGTGAATTAATTCACAGATTAGTGAGTGAGACAGCAGTGTAATGAGAGGTAATGTGTTGGGGGTGAACCCCATCTATGTGACGAGACACATGCTGTAGGCCTCTGTTTTCAAGGTCCATTGTATCTTTGTGAGTGTTGATAATTTCCGACCGAGAGGGGCTTTAGTTCTGAGAATCTTGAAGTAGGCCCGCAGGACATTGTTTGGGTGAAATTCATATTGATTCAGAGAGGAGGAGGAGAACGAAGGGCCTGGTGATAAACCTGGCCTACTTAAATTGACAATCAATACAGATTTCAACCCTTCCTGAGGAAATAAACATCAATTACGTGTAACTCTGGCTACGAACTTCAGTGGATAATTACATCTCCCACAACAGGTCAGTGAGTGTCTCTTACCTGACAAGGTGGCTAATGCAAATCATGTGGTAATACCATACACACGTTTCTCCTCAGTCAGTTCAACTGTTGTTTCTCCATGACCTCAAGTGGCTCTGCTAATGACATCAAGCAGTTGTTTGTGGGTGTTGAACAGAATGAAGCGGCCAGGACTCTAGAACTAGAACAACACATACTGATGGTAGAGCTCATATAATGCCTAACGATTCTCATTGTCCTCCGGAGGCCTTTTAGTTTAAATCATAACTGAGTTTCAAATTAAATTAAATCAAATGTTATTTCCCACATGCGCCGAATATAACAGACCTTACAGTGAAATACTTACTTACAAGCCCTTAACCAACAATGCAGTTTTAAGACAAAAAAGTGTTAAGAAAGTTTTACTAAAAAACTGAAGTAAAACATTAAATAAATTAAACGGTTTTCAGTTATTGTGGTTTACGTAACGTTTACAGAATCATGTAGAGTTAGGTAAAGAGAAAGCTGAATCACCATGTGTACTTTTGTACAAATGCACAATTAAATATACCTTCGGTGTCATTGAGTGGTGATGTACTGCAGCTATAAATAAGCCGGCCGGATGGCCTTCATTGCTCTCTGACTGCTATTTATTCAACATATCCAATTAGTTCCCCGGGAAGTCAAACAACAGCAATCCGGCATTAACTTGCGTCTCCTTCGTCAACAGGCAGAATTCATCTTTGGCTCCACGGTCACACCTCACTCGATTCCCATCTTTATTTTGTGTCATTATTTTTGGGGCTTGATATATAGATTTCCCCTTTCAGTGAAGCCTGTCTCAATGAGAACGGTGATGCTGAGAGGATGCGTTGCACACTGGAGGCTGAATCACACACTCTAACATTCAATTATTACAGTGCTGATCTGAAGATGTCAATAGGAAGGGATTGTTTAAAGGCAGCGGAGGAAAGAGTAATCTGTGCTGTGGTTATTTTTAAGTAGAGTAGTTTTAGTAGTGGAACCTTTGCTAGCCATTCCACCTGCTATTTAGCTCACTCTGATATATAGCATGTGTATTTTCTGATGAACAAACAAGTTGGTGAAATTGAAACTACTGATGTTATTGTTTCCCAGATAGAATGGCAGGATTACTGCTGTCATAAAGATGGTCACATTTCTAAATCAGTCGTAATCCTCTCATCCTCTCAATGCCATACATGACACTGGAGGATCCAATTACACACAAGTTTCATGTCTGCAGTCTGGGTTTGGATGCTTGTCTGTTTGTATTCTTTTTCAGTTTTAACCTTTGAACTTGAACTGTTCACTACTAGGGTATGTCCTACAGTAGAATGAGCCATTGTTTGATTGCACTCTTCAGAACCATTAGCTAAGGTTACTGTGTAATTGCGGACTAATCACAATGGGGGTTTATTTACCTACTAAAACCAAACTCTGCAGGACACTGTCCCGTGGGACGTAGCCTATTCTCTAAACACACCTGCACTACTTCAGTAAAACACTCTCAACAGAGATCATTGGGCTTTTTGTCAAAGATACAAGAGAATAAATCAATATAATCATAATTAATTACATCGTTATGTCCACCAAGACTATGCAATGGGTAAATTGTTTGTATTTCTACAATACTCATCATTGAAATTCTCCAATGCCAACACAACTGATGTGAGAGTATGCCGTCAGCTGAATATTCCCCGGTAAAGCCAGCTGGGCTGCAGTCCTTGTAGAGCTGTTGCCACAGTAACTAGAGCTAACACAAAGTGTCCATCTTATCAGAAAAGTACCGGTATAGGTACGGTGTATAATGAGAAAATCCTTGCTGAAAAAAAAACAGTATGTCTCTCTGTCACATTACGTGTCTTCCTGTCTGAAAATAGGCAAAATCAAATCTGGCTTGAATCCACACTGTGTTGAGTAACTGATGCAGTCAGGTGGACTACATGTTGGGAATATATATGACTATATCTGATACAGTCAGGTGGACTACATGTTTGGAATATATATGACTATATCTGATACAGTCAGGTGGACTACATGTTGGAATATATATGACTATATCTGATACAGTCAGGTGGACTACATGTTTGGAATATATATGACTATATCTGATACAGTCAGGTGGACTACATGTTGGAATATATATGACTATATCTGAAACAGTCAGGTGGACTACATGTTGGGAATATATATGACTATATCTGATGCAGTCAGGTGGACTACATGTTGGGAATATATATGACTATATCTGATACAGTCAGGTGGACTACATGTTGGAATATATATGACTATATCTGATACAGTCAGGTGGACTACATGTTTGGAATATATATGACTATATCTGATGCAGTCAGGTGGACTACATGTTGGGAATATATATGACTATATCTGAAACAGTCAGGTGGACTACATGTTTGGAATATATATGACTATATCTGATACAGTCAGGTGGACTACATGTTTGGAATATATATGACTATATATACAGTCAGGTGGACTACATGTTTGGAATATATATGACTATATCTGATACAGTCAGGTGGACTACATGTTTGGAATATATATGACTATATCTGATACAGTCAGGTGGACTACATGTTTGGAATATATATGACTATATCTGATACAGTCAGGTGGACTACATGTTTGGAATATATATGACTATATCTGATACAGTCAGGTGGACTACATGTTTGGAATATATATGACTATATCTGATACAGTCAGGTGGACTACATGTTGGGAATATATATGACTATATCTGATACAGTCAGGTGGACTACATGTTTGGAATATATATGACTATATCTGATACAGTCAGGTGGACTACATGTTGGGAATATATATGACTATATCTGATACAGTCAGGTGGACTACATGTTTGGAATATATATGACTATATCTGATGCAGTCAGGTGGACTACATGTTGGAAATATATATGACTATATCTGATACAGTCAGGTGGACTACATGTTGGGAATATATATGACTATATCTGATACAGTCAGGTGGACTACATGTTGGAATATATATGACTATATCTGATACAGTCAGGTGGACTACATGTTTGGAATATATATGACTATATCTGATACAGTCAGGTGGACTACATGTTTGGAAAATATTTTACTATATTGCCACTGCGTTCAGGACATGCATGTGTAGAGCCTAAACAGGTAAGAAACAAAGCGAGAGAATCAGAGAGCATCTCAGAGGAGCTGGGACATGACAGAGTCAGGTTAGAGAATCAGAGAGCATCTCAGAGGAGCTGGGACATGACAGAGTCAGGTTAGAGAATCGCATCTCAGAGGAGCTGGGACATGACAGAGTCAGGTTAGAGAATCAGAGAGCATCTCTGAGAAGCCGGGCATGACAGAGTCAGGTTAGAGAATCAGAGAGCATCTCAGAGGAGCCGGGCATGACAGAGTCAGGTTAGAGAATCAGAGAGCATCTCAGAGGAGCCGGGACATGACAGAGTCAGGTTAGAGAATCAGAGAGCATCTCTGAGGAGCCGGGAGATGAAAGAGTCAGGTTAGCAGCTCTTTGAGTGTCCATCCCTCCCTCCTTACCTCCCTCTCTCCCTCCAGCCCCGTGCAGCTGCTTCACAGCCTGTCTCTTTTCATGTTGTAATGCCTGCCAGTCCAATCCTCCGCTGAGAGCAGGGTTGCACAAAGAGCCCTCACAGCCCCTGGCCTATGGGGACGTGACACAATCAATAACCTCTCTCCCTCCTCCCCAATCTCCTCCTGTACTGTGGTAATGTGCCAGTGGATAAGAGAATCTCCTCCACATCGACCAAACAAGTGCTGAGCTAAAGTTTTTGCTGTGTAATGTAAAAAGAGAAAGGACCACAGGAACAAAACACGATGAGGGATAGGAATAGAAGGATTCAACTGAAGTGGTTCAGTTTTTGTTAAGTTTCACCGACAGTCATTGGTTCTTTTAAGATTCTACAAGTGATATGCGAGATTCCAGGGGTCTGCGCTGTGTGTTTTATGGAATGTGTCTTATAGATTTAGATTTGTAATATAATTCAAATACTAGGCACACGTTAATAAATGAAAGTGGGGTGTTTCTCAGGCATTAATCCACAGTAGACCAGCAGAGGTGAGTGTGACCCAGAGTCTCTGACCTGGTCATAAATTCACGCTATTGCTTTGGTAGTCATTCTAATTCCAATAATGTATGTACATACCTCTCGGGTCTCGCTATGTAGTCCCCCGAGAAGCAAGCTCAGGTAACAGCTATTTCTCAAATGAAAAAAGAGCAATGGGAAGTGTAATGAGTCATCTACATAGATCAATCTGGTGGAGGAGCCCTTCCAGGTCCTATTCTTTCTCACGGAAAGCCCATGATCTCCTGAACATGTGGAAAAATACTAAATGCAAATCCTCGGCCTCCCCACAATTCACCAGGCAGAGTGGTGGAGCTGTCAATCAATGACCCCAGTAGAATGGCAGGGAAAGGGAAGTGAGAAAGGGAGAGAGGGAGGAGAAAGAGAGAGTAAGTGAGAGACAGAGTAAAGATAGAGAGTGAGAAAATGGGAGGTGGATGGGGGGCAGTGTGGTTGTGTGTCTGTAAAGGTGTGTATTTGTATGTGTGACCCGTGAAGACATAGAATTGTTTGAGCCCAACCTTTGTGTTGTGTGTTCTCAAAGACAAAATTGAATGCTATTTGAATTGGTCCACCTGGGACCACAAGCCTGGGTTTGCTCAGGTGTTCTATGAATGTGATTTATTTGCGGTGAATGAGATCCAAATGAAAATGAGGTAGCTACAACCCACTGTGACTGTCTGGAGAGATGGAGTGAGATGGAGAGAGACGGGGAAAGATGGAGGAGAGAGGGGGAGAGACGGAGGGAATAAGGAAAGATGGAGGAGATGGAGATAGATGAAGGAGAGAGGGGGAGAGACGGAGGAAATAAGGAAAGATGGAGGAGATGGAGATAGATGAAGGAGAGAGGGAGAGCGATGGGGAACGATGGAGGAGAGAGGGAGAGAGATGGAGGAGATTGGGAAAGATGGAGAGAGATGGAGGCGACGGGGAGAGATGGAGGAGACATGGGGAGAGATGGAAGAGATGGGGAAAGATGGAGGAGAGTTGGGGAAAGATGAAGGAGACATGGGGAGAGATGGAGAAGATGGGGAAAGATGGAGGAGACAGGGAGAGAGATGGAGGAGATGGGAGAAGGTGGAGGAGAGATTGTGGAGTTAGAGAAAGATAGAGGACATGGGGATATATGGAGGAGAGAGATGGGAGAAGATGGAGGAGAGAGGGAGAGAGATGGGGAAAGATGGAGGAGAGAGGGAGAGAGATGGGGAAAGATGGAGGAGAGAGGGAGAGAGATGGGGAAAGATAAAGGACAGATGGAGAGAGATGAGGAGATGGGGTAAGATTGAGGAGAGAGGGAGAGAGATGGACAGATGGAGGAGAGGCATGGGGAAAGATGGAAGAGAGAGGGGGTAGAGATGGGGAAAGATGGAGAGAGATGGAAATATGGGGAAATATGACGACGAGACAGAGATAAATGGAGGAGATGCGGAAAGATGGAGGAGATACATGGGGAAAGATGGAGGAAAGAGGGGGTAGAGATGGAGGAGAGAGGGGGAGAGATGGAGGAGCTGTGGAAAGATGGAGGAGAGACATAGGGAAAGATGGAGGAGAGAGGGGGAGAGATGGAGGAGCTGGGGAAAGATGGAGGAGAGACAAAGGGAAAGATGGAGGAGATGAGGAAAGATGGAGGAGAGGGGGTAGAGATGGGGAAAGATGGAGGTGAGACATGGGGAAAGATGGAGGTGAGAGGGGGTAGAGATGGGGAAAGATGGAGGGGAGAGGGAGAGATATGGAAGAGATGAGGAAAGATGGAGGAGAGAGGGGGAGAGATGAAGGAGAGAGATGGAGGAGATGAGGAAAGATGAGGGGGTAGAGATGGAGGAGATGGGGAAATATGGAGGAGAGATTGAGGAGATGAGGAAAGATGGAGGAGAGAGGGGGTAGAGATGGGGAAAGATGGAGGAGAGAGGGAGAGAGATGGAGTAGAGAGGGGGTGGAGATGGGGAAAGATGGAGGAGAGAGGGGGTAGAGTTGGAGGAGAGAGGGGGTGGAGATGGGGAAAGATGGAGGAGAGAGGGGGTAGAGATGGAGGAGAGAGGGGGTGGAGATGGGGAAAGATGGAGGAGAGAGGGGGTAGAGATGGGGAAGGTTGGAGGAGAGAGGGAGAGAGATGGAGTAGAGAGGGGGTGGAGATGGGGAAAGATGGAGGAGAGAGGGGGTAGAGATGGAGGAGAGAGGGGGTGGAGATGGGGAAAGATGGAGGAGAGAGGGGGTAGAGATGGGGAAAGATGGAGGAGAGAGGGAGAGAGATGGAGTAGAGAGGGGGTGGAGATGGGGAAAGATGGAGGAGAGAGGGTTTAGAGTTGGAGGAGAGAGGGGGTGGAGATGGGGAAAGATGGAGGAGAGAGGGGGTAGAGATTGGGAAAGATGGAGGAGAGAGGGAGAGAGATGGAGGAGAGAGGGGGTAGAGATGGGGAAAGATGGAGGAGAGAGGGAGAGAGATGGAGGAGAGAGGGGGTAGAGATGGGGAAAGATGGAGGAGAGAGGGAGAGAGATGGAGGAGATGGGGAAATATGGAGATGAGACAGAGATAAATGGAGGAGATGGAGGAGAGATGGAGGAGATGAGGAAAGATGGAGGAGAGAGGGGGAGAGATGGATGAGATGGGGAAAGATTGAGGAGAGTTGGGGAGAGATTGAGAAGTTAGGGAATGATAGAGGAGATGGGTAAATATGGAGGAGAGATCGAGGGAGATGGGAGAAGATGGAGGAGAGTGGGAGAGAGATGGGGAAAGATGGAGGAGAGAGGGAGAGAGATGGGGAAAGATGGAGGAGAGAGGGAGAGAGATGGGGAAAGATGGAGGAGAGAGGGGGAGAGATGGGAGAAGATGGAGGAGAGAGGGAGAGAGATGGGGAAAGATGGAGGAGAGAGGGAGAGAGATGGGGAAAGATAAAGGACAGGTGGAGAGAGATGAGGAGATGGGGTAAGATTGAGGAGAGAGGGAGAGAGATGGAAAGATGGAGGAGAGGCATGGGGAAAGATGGAGGAGAGAGGGAGTAGAGATGGGGAAAGATGGAGAGAGATGGAGGAGATGGGGAAATATGGAGACGAGACAGAGATAAATGGAGGTGATGGGGAAAGATGGAGGAGAGACATGGGGAAAGATGGAGGAAAGAGGGGGTAGAGATGAAGGAGAGAGGGGGAGAGATGGAGGAGCTGGGGAAATATGGAGGAAAGACATAGGGAAAGATGGAGGAGATGAGGAAAGATGGAGGAGAGGGGGTAGAGATGGGGAAAGATGGAGGAGAGACATGGGGAAAGATGGAGGTGAGAGGGGGTAGAGATGGGGAAAGATGGAGGGGAGAGGGAGGGATATGGAGGAGATGAGGAAAGATGGAGGAGAGAGGGGGAGAGATGAAGGAGAGAGATGGAGGAGATGAGGAAAGATGAGGGGGTAGAGATGGAGGAGATGAGGAGATGAGGAAAGATGGAGGAGAGAGGGGGTAGAGATGGGGAAAGATGGAGGAGAGAGGGAGAGAGATGGAGTAGAGAGGGGGTGGAGATGGGGAAAGATGGAGGAGAGAGGGGGTAGAGATGGAGGAGAGAGGGGGTGGAGATGGGGAAAGATGGAGGAGAGAGAGGGTAGAGATGGGGAAAGATGGAGGAGAGAGGGAGAGAGATGGAGGAGATGGGGAAATATAGAGATGAGAGAGATAAATGGAGGAGATGGAGAAAGATGGAGGAGAGATGGAGGAGATGAGGAAAGATGGAGGAGAGAGGGGGAGAGATGGATGAGATGGGGAAAGATTGAGGAGAGTTGAGGAGAGATTGAGAAGTTAGGGAAAGATAGAGGAGATGGGTAAATATGGAGGAGAGATGGAGGGAGATGGGAGAAGAGAAGGAGAGAGATGGAAAGATGGAGGAGAGACATGGGGAAAGATGGAGGAGAGAGATGGAGGAGAAAGGGAAAGATGGAGGAAAGAGGGAGAGCGATTGTGGATTTAGAGAAAGGTAGAGGACATGGGGAAATATGGAGGAGATACAGAGATGGATGGAGGTGATGGGGAAAGATGAAGGAGAGATGGAGGAGATGGAGGAGATGGGGGGAGATGGAGGAGAGAGGGGGAGTGATGAGGAGATGTGGAAAGATGGAGAGAGGGGGAGAGATGTAAGAGAGAGGGGGAGAGATGTAGGAGAGAGGGGGAGAGATGTAGGAGAGAGGGGGACAGGTGGAAGAATTAGGGAGAGAGGAATATCAGGTTTGTATATCCTAAGAATGTACTGTAATGTTAACACAGTATTGCAACTTTGCATACTAAAAATATGTACAATAATGTCTCATGTAATTGGTGCTATCGGCTGTATGTAAATGTACTATATGTAAATGTACTATCCTCTATGGGCACCGCTGTTGGTGAAAGTAAAATACATTTTCTTTGACAAAAATAATGAATAAATGGCTGTTTCATGACAGAGACACTGTTAGAAAGGGGTTCAGAAACAGAGAGAGAAAGAAAGAAAGAGAGGCAGGAGAGGACGAGCAAGAGAGGGAGGTGTGTTGATGAAGGTCCTCTCTGGGGTGTGGATTGACGTGATGGAGGGAGCAGATGAGCAGAATAGGAGGAGAGATGAGATTCTCAGAGGTCAGAACCAGAGGTCTGCACACTTCTTCCTAAGCAAAGACACATCCAGCTCAAACACTCTACCTCCACTGTCCTCCTCTTGCCACAGGGAGCCAGCTGACTGAAGGGAGAAATGAAAGGAAGGGAGAGGAGGGCTAGGATATAGAGGTGTGAGGTTGTGGGTTGAATGTGAATGAGAAAGGAAGGGGTGTAGGGACGGTACAATGATTACAGATGTGCTCGATCATGACTATTTAATTCACTGTATTTGCTCATTATTCCAATTAATCAACATACACGTAGCTCCTGTCCTGCACTTGCCTGGTCTACAGTATCCAAGTCTATACTAGCCTGGTCTATACTAGCTTGGTCTATACTAGCCTAGTTTATACTAGCTTGGTCTATACTAGCTTGGTCTATACTAGCCTGGTCTTTACTAGCCTTGTCTATACTAGCCTGGCCTACACTAGCCTGACCTACACTAGCCTAGTCTATACTAGCCTGGCCTACACGAGCCTGGCCTACAGTAGGCTAGTCTACACTAGCCTGGCCTGCACTAGCGTAGTCTACACTAGCCTGACCTACACTAGCCTAGTCTATACTAGCCTGGTCTATACTAGCCTGGTCTATACTAGCCTGGCCTACATTAGCCTAGTCTACACTAGCCTGGCTTATAGTAGCCTTGTCTACACTATCCAAGTATACACTAACCTGGTCTACACTAGCCTGGTCTACACTAGCTTGGTCTAGACTAGCCCATCCTAGCCTGGCATATACTAGCCTAGTCTATACTAGCCTGGCCTACACGAGCCTAGTGTACACTAGCCTAGTCTTTACAAGCCTAGACTACACTAGCACTAGCCTGGCCTACACGAGCCTGGCCTACAGTAGGCTAGTCTACACTAGCCTGGCCTGCACTAGCGTAGTCTACACTAGCCTGACCTACACTAGCCTAGTCTATACTAGCCTGGTCTATACTAGCCTGGTCTATACTAGCCTGGCCTACATTAGCCTAGTCTACACTAGCCTGGCTTATAGTAGCCTTGTCTACACTATCCAAGTATACACTAACCTGGTCTACACTAGCCTGGTCTACACTAGCTTGGTCTAGACTAGCCCATCCTAGCCTGGCATATACTAGCCTAGTCTATACTAGCCTGGTCTATACTAGCCTGGCCTACATTAGCCTAGTCTACACTAGCCTGGCTTATAGTAGCCTTGTCTACACTATCCAAGTATACACTAACCTGGTCTACACTAGCCTGGTCTACACTAGCTTGGTCTAGACTAGCCCATCCTAGCCTGGCATATACTAGCCTAGTCTATACTAGCCTGGCCTACACGAGCCTTGTCTACGCTAGCCCAGTGTACACTGGCCTGGTCTGAACTAGCCTGGTATACACTAGCCTGGTCTGAACTAGCCTGGTCTCCACTAGCCTAGTCTACACTAGCCTAGTATACACTAACCTGGTCTACACTAGTCTGGTCTATACTAGCCTGGTCTATGCTAGCCTAGTCTACACTAGCCTAGTCTACACTAACCTGGTCTGCACTAGCCTAGTCTGCACTATCCTAGTCTACACAAGCCTTGTCTATACTATCAAATCAAATCAAATCATCAAATCAAATCAAATTTTATTTGTCACATACACATGGTTAGCAGATGTTAATGCGAGTGTAGCGAAATGCTTGTGCTTCTAGTTCCGACAATGCAGTAATAACCAACAAGTAATCTAACTAACAGTTCCAAAACTACTGTCTTGTACACAGTGTAAGGGGATAAAGAATATGTACATAAGGATATATGAATGAGTGATGGTACAGAGCAGCATTGGCAAGATACAGTAGATGGTATCGAGTACAGTATGTACAAATGAGATGAGTATGTAAACAAAGTGGCTAGTGATACATGTATTACATAAGGATACAGTCGATGATATAGAGTACAGTATATACGTATGCCTATGAGATGAATAATGTAGGGTAAGTAACATTATATAAGGTAGCATTGTTTAAAGTGGCTAGTGATATATTTACATCATTTCCCATAAATTCCCATTATTAAAGTGGCTGGAGTTGAGTCAGTGTCAGTGTGTTGGCAGCAGCCACTCAATGTTAGTGGTGGCTGTTTAACAGTCTGATAGCCTTGAGATAGAAGCTGTTTTTCAGTCTCTCGGTCCCAGCTTTGATGCGCCTGTACTGACCTCGCCTTCTGGATGATAGCGGGGTGAACAGGCAGTGGCTCGGGTGGTTGATGTCCTTGATGATCTTTATGGCCTTCCTGTGACATCGGGTGGTGTAGGTGTCCTGGAGGGCAGGTAGTTTGCCCCCGGTGATGCGTTGTGCAGACCTCACTACCCTCTGGAGAGCCTTACGGTTGAGGGCGGAGCAGTTGCCGTACCAGGCGGTGATACAGCCCGCCAGGATGCTCTCGATTGTGCATCTATAGAAGTTTGTGACTGCTTTTGGTGACAAGCCGAATTTCTTCAGCCTCCTGAGGTTGAAGAGGCGCTGCTGCGCCTTCTTCACGATGCTGTCTGTGTGAGTGGACCAATTCAGTTTGTCTGTGATGTGTATGCCGAGGAACTTAAAACTTGCTACCCTCTCCACTACTGTTCCATCGATGTGGATAGGGGGGTGTTCCCTCTGCTGTTTCCTGAAGTCCACAGTCATCTCCTTAGTTTTGTTGACGTTGAGTGTGAGGTTATTTTCCTGACACCACACTCCGAGGGCCCTCACCTCCTCCCTGTAGGCCGTCTCGTCGTTGTTGGTAATCAAGCCTACCACTGTTGTGTCGTCCGCAAACTTGATGATTGAGTTGGAGGCGTGCGTGGCCACGCAGTCGTGGGTGAACAGGGAGTACAGGAGAGGGCTCAGAACGCACCCTTGTGGGGCCCCAGTGTTGAGGATCAGCGGGGAGGAGATGTTGTTGCCTACCCTCACCACCTGGGGGCGGCCCGTCAGGAAGTCCAGTACCCAGTTGCACAGGGCGGGGTCGAGACCCAGGGTCTCGAGCTTGATGACGAGCTTGGAGGGTACTATGGTGTTGAATGCCGAGCTGTAGTCGATGAACAGCATTCTCACATAGGTATTCCTCTTGTCCAGATGGGTTAGGGCAGTGTGCAGTGTGGTTGAGATTGCATCGTCTGTGGACCTATTTGGGCGGTAAGCAAATTGGAGTGGGTCTAGGGTGTCAGGTAGGTGATATGGTCCTTGACTAGTCTCTCAAAGCACTTCATGATGACGGATGTGAGTGCTACGGGGCGGTAGTCGTTTAGCTCAGTTACCTTAGCTTTCTTGGGAACAGGAACAATGGTGGCCCTCTTGAAGCATGTGGGAACAGTAGACTGGTATAGGGATTGATTGAATATGTCCGTAAACACACCGGCCAGCTGGTCTGCGCATGCTCTGAGGGCGCGGCTGGGGATGCCGTCTGGGCCTGCAGCCTTGCGAGGGTTAACACGTTTAAATGTCTTACTCACCTCGGCTGCAGTGAAGGAGAGACTGCATGTTTTCGTAGCAGGCCGTGTCAGTGGCACTGTATTGTCCTCAAAGCGGGCAAAATAGTTATTTAGTCTGCCTGGGAGCAAGACATCCTGGTCCGTGACTGGGCTGGATTTCTTCCTGTAGTCCGTGATTGACTGTAGACCCTGCCACATGCCTCTTGTGTCTGAGCCGTTGAATTGAGATTCTACTTTGTCTCTGTACTGGCACTTAGCTTGTTTGATAGCCTTGCGGAGGGAATAGCTGCACTGTTTGTATTCGGTCATGTTACCAGACACCTTGCCCTGATTAAAAGCAGTGGTTCGCGCTTTCAGTTTCACACGAATGCTGCCATCAATCCACGGTTTCTGGTTAGGGAATGTTTTAATCGTTGCTATGGGAACGACATCTTCAACGCACGTTCTAATGAACTCGCACACCGAATCAGCGTATTCGTCAATGTTGTTATCTGACGCAATACGAAACATCTCCCAGTCCACGTGATGGAAGCAGTCTTGGAGTGTGGAGTCAGCTTGGTCGGACCAGCGTTGGACAGACCTCAGCGTGGGAGCCTCTTGTTTTAGTTTCTGTCTGTAGGCAGGGATCAACAAAATGGAGTCGTGGTCAGCTTTTCTGAAAGGGGGGCGGGGCAGGGCCTTATATGCGTTGCGGAAGTTAGAGTAACAATGATCCAAGGTCTTTCCACCCCTGGTTGCGCAATCGATATGCTGATAAAATTTAGGGAGTCTTGTTTTCAGATTAGCCTTGTTAAAATCCTCAGCTACAATGAATGCAGCCTCCGGATAAATCGTTTCCAGTTTGCAGAGAGTTAAATAAAGTTCGTTCAGAGCCATCGATGTGTCTGCTTGGGGGGGGATATATACGGCTGTGATTATAATCGAAGAGAATTCTCTTGGTAGATAATGCGGTCTACATTTGATTGTGAGGAATTCTAAATCAGGTGAACAGAAGGATTTGAGTTCCTGTATGTTTCTTTCATCACACCATGTCACGTTGGCCATGAGGCATACGCCCCCGCCCCTCTTCTTACCAGAAAGATGTTTGTTTCTGTCAGCGCGATGCGTGGAGAAACCCGTTGGCTGCACCGCTTCGGATAGAGTCTCTCCAGTGAGCCATGTTTCAGTGAAGCAAAGGACGTTACAGTCTCTGATGTCCCTCTGGAATGCTACCCTTGCTCGGATTTCATCAACCTTGTTGTCAAGAGACTGGACATTGGCAAGAAGAATGCTAGGGAGTGGTGCACGGTGTGCCCGTCTCCGGAGTCTGACCAGAAGACCGCCTCGTTTCCCTCTCTTTCGGAGTCGTTTTTTTGGGTCGCTGCATAGGATCCACTCCGTTGTCCTGTTTGTAAGGCAGAACACAGGATCCGCGT
Organism: Oncorhynchus clarkii lewisi; assembly: GCF_045791955.1. Taxonomy (NCBI): domain Eukaryota; kingdom Metazoa; phylum Chordata; class Actinopteri; order Salmoniformes; family Salmonidae; genus Oncorhynchus; species Oncorhynchus clarkii. The sequence continues at coordinate 31,749,293 of NC_092170.1, forward strand.
CGCGAAAAACACATTCTTGGTCGTACTGATGGTGAGTTGACGCTGATCTTATATTCAGTAGTTCTTCTCGACTGTATGTAATGAAACCTAAGATGACCTGGGGTACTAATGTAAGAAATAACACGTAAAAAAACTAAAAACTGCATAGTTTCCTAGGAACGCGAAGCGAGGCGGCCATCTCTGTCGGCGCCTAGTCTACACTATGCTAGTCTACACTAGCCTGGTCTGAACTAGCCTGGTCTACACTAGCCTGGTTTACACTAGCCTTGTCTATTCCAGCCTGGTATACACTAGCCTAGCCTACACTAGCCTTGTCTACACTAACCTGGTCTACACTAGCCTGTTCTGCACTAGCCTGGTCTACACTAGCCTGGTCTATACTAGCCTGGTCTACACTAGCCGGGTCTACACTGGCCTGGTCTACACTAGCCGAGTCTACACTGGCCTAGTCTACACTTGCCTGGTCTATACTTGCCGGGTCTATACTAGCCGGGTCTTCACTAGTCTGGTCTACACTATCCTGGTCTACACTAGCCTGGTCTGTTTAGCCTAGTCTACACTGGCCTGGTCTACACTATCCTAGTCTATACTAGCCTTGTCTGAACTAGCCTGGTCTACACTAGCCTAGTGTACACTAGCCAGTCTACACTAGCCTTGTCTATACCAGCCTGGTCTACACTAACCTAGTATACACTAGCCTGGTCTACACTAGCCTAGTCTACACTAGGCTAGTATACACAAACCTTTTATACACTAGTATGGTCTACACTAACCTGGTCTACACTTGCCTGGTCTACACTAGCCTGGTCTACACTAGCCGGGTCTACACTAGCCTGGTCTATACTAGCCTGGTCTATACTAGCCTGGTCTACACTAGCCGGGTTTACACTGGCCTGGTCTACACTAGCCGAGTCTACACTAGCCTGGTCTATACTAGCCTAGTCTACACTAGCCTGGTCTATACTAGACTGGTCTACACTAGCTGGGTTTACACTGGCCTGGTCTCACTAGCCGAGTCTACACTAGCCTGGTCTACACTGGCTGGGTCTACACTGGCCTAGTCTCTTGACAGTGTAAATACATGTCAGTGTATCTCTATTTAATCATGGGGATTACTACATAGCAATCAGTCAGTTGTGTTGGTACTAGCAGGGATGGTGTTAACAGGGTTAGTGTAACAGGGTTGGTGTTAACAGGGTTGGTGTTAACAGGTCTGGTGTTATCAGGGTTAGTGTAACAGGCTTGGTGTTAACAGGGTTAGTGTAACAGGTGTGGTGTTAACAGGGTTGGTGTTAACAGGTCTGGTGTTAACAGGGTTAGTGTAACAGGGTTGGTGTTAACAGGGTTAGTGTAACAGGGTTGGTGTTAACAGGGTTAGTGTAACAGGGTTGGTGTTAACAGGGTTAGTGTAACAGGTGTGGCGTTAACAGGGTTAGTGTAACATGTGTAGTGTTAACAGGGTTAGTGTAACAGGGTTAGTGTAACAGGTGTGGTGTTAACAGGGTTAGTGTAACAGGTGTGGTGTTAACAGGGTTAGTGTATCAGGGTTGGTGTTAACAGGGTTAGTGTAACAGGGTTGGTGTTAACAGGGTTGGTGTTAACAGAGTTAGTGTAACAGGGTTGGTGTTAACAGGGTTAGTGTAACAGGGTTGGTGTTAACAGGGTTAGTGTAACAGGTGTGGTGTTAACAGGGTTGGTGTTAACAGGGTTAGTGTAACAGGTGTGGTGTTAACAGGGTTAGTGTAACAGGGTTGGTGTTAACAGGGTTAGTGTAACAGGTGTGGTGTTAACAGGGTTAGTGTAACAGGTGTAGTGTTAACAGGGTTGGTGTTAACAGGTGTGGTGTTTACAGGGTTGGTGTTAACAGGGATTGTGTTAACAGGGTTGGTGTTAACAGGGTTGGTGTTAACAGGGATGGTGTTAACAGGGATAGTGTAACAGCTGTGGTGTTAACAGGGATGGTGTAACAGGTGTAGTGTTAACAGGGATGGTGTTAACAGGGATGGTGTTAACAGGGATGGTGTTAACAGGGTTGGTATTAACAGGGTTGATGTTAACAGGGTTAGTGTAACATGTGTGGTGTTAATAGGGTTGGTGTTAACAGGGATGGTGTAACAGGTGTAGTGTTAACAGGGATGGTGTTAACAGGGATGGTGTTAACAGGGATGGTGTTAACAGGGTTGGTATTAACAGGGTTGATGTTAACAGGGTTAGTGTAACATGTGTGGTGTTAATAGGGTTGGTGTTAACAGGGATAGTGTTAACAGGGTTGGTGTTAACAGGGACGGTGTTAACAGGGTTGGTGTTAACAGGGATGGTGTTAACAGGAATGGTGTTAACAGGTGTGGTGTTAACAGGTATGGTGTTAACAGGGTTGGTGTTAACAAGGTTGGTGTTAACAGGGATGGTGTTAACAGGGTTGGTGTTAACAGGGCGGGTGTTAACAGGGATGGTGTTAACAGGGTTGGTATTAACAGGGTTGATGTTAACAGGGTTAGTGTAACATGTGTGGTGTTAATAGGGTTGGTGTTAACAGGGATAGTGTTAACAGGGTTGGTGTTAACAGGGACGGTGTTAACAGGGTTGGTGTTAACAGGGATGGTGTTAACAGGAATGGTGTTAACAGGTGTGGTGTTAACAGGTATGGTGTTAACAGGGTTGGTGTTAACAAGGTTGGTGTTAACAGGGATGGTGTTAACAGGGTTGGTGTTAACAGGGCGGGTGTTAACAGGGTTGGTGTTAACGGGGATGGTGTTAACGGGGTTGGTGTTAACGGGGATGGTGTTAACAGGGATGGTGTTAACAGGGGTGGTGTTAACAGGTGTGGTGTTAACAGGGATGGTGTTAACAGGGTTGGTGTTAACAGGGTTGGTGTTAACAGGGGTGGTGTTAACAGGTGTGGTGTTAACAGGGATGGTGTTAACAGGGATGGTGTTAACAGGGATGGTGTTCACAGAGATGGTGTTCACAGGGATGGTGTTAACAGGGTTGGTGTTAACGGGGATGGTGTTAATGTTAATTTGTTTCTGACCTTTACCTGACCTTCACCTCAACACGGCTCCAGCCCCTTGGCTTACACCTGACCTTCACCTCAACACAGCTCCAGGCACTGGGCTTACACCTGACCTTCACCTCAACACGGCTCCAGGCACTGGGCTTACACCTGACCTTCACCTCAACACAGCTCCAGGCACTGGGCTTACACCTGACTTTCACCTCAACACAGCTCCAGGCACTAGGCTTACACCTGATCTTCACCTCAACACAGCTCCAGGCATTGGGCTTACACCTGACCTTCACCTCAACACAGCTCCAGGCACTGGGCTTACACCTGACTTTCACCTCAACACAGCTCCAGGCACTGGGCTTACACCTGACCTTCACCTCAACACGGCTCCAGGCACTGGGCTTACACCTGACCTTCACCTCAACACAGCTCCAGGCACTGGGCTTACACCTGATCTTCACCTCAACACAGCTCCAGGCATTGGGCTTACACCTGACCTTCACCTCAACACAGCTCCAGGCACTGGGCTTACACCTGACTTTCACCTCAACACAGCTCCAGGCACTGGGCTTACACCTGACCTTCACCTCAACACGGCTCCAGGCACTGGGCTTACACCTGACTTTCACCTCAACACAGCTCCAGGCACTGGGCTTACACCTGATCTTCACCTCAACACGGCTCCAGGCACTGGGCTTACACCTGATCTTCACCTCAACACGGCTCCAGGCACTGGAGTTATAGATCAATTGTCCCTCTGCCAGATACAGTATAGTTAAATTACTCTCAAGATGTGAGTAATGGATTATTGTTGACCTATGGAATTATACAACATGATGATTTGTATTTGTAAGATTGATTTGTTAATGTAGGTTACAGATGTATAGACATACATACAGCCATTTAGCTAAATGCCAGACTGGTTTGAGTTGACTTTGTGGATTATCACATTGCAGTGAAACGTCAACTTGTTTATCGGTCCAATTGCAACATGTAATAAACAGTATCATCAGGAGGTGTCTTGGTGTTAAATTGAACTTCTCACTCTTCTGTTTTTCTCTAACATTCTAACTATTGTCCTGGCTAAGACCTGAGGAAGAAGCTTGACAGGAGATGTGACTTCCTTCCCTTTCTGTCTTCTCCGTCTTACATTCTCTCTGTTAACCTTACAGTGCCGAATTCTCTATCCTCTCTTATGCCTGTACAGGAATTCATTGTAACGTTACTACATGACACTCCAGAGAGTCAAGTAATACATGACCATGTAGGAGCTACTAGCAAGCTGCTAGCGATACAATATGGAATTTCAACAGTGATAGACGTACAGCCTTGCCTATGACTTCAAGGTATTTATCACTACATTTACATTACATTTGAGTCATCTAGCGAACCCGCTCATCCAGAATGACTGACATGAGCAATTAAAGTTGTTCCTTGTTCAAGGGCACATCGACAGATTTTTTACCTAGCCGGCTGAGGAATTCGAACCAGAGATCTAACCAATAGGCTACCTGCCGCCCCACTTCTAGCAAGGTGTATTCTCATCATAGTTGTTGAAGGCTGTTCATTGAGAGTAATGTGCAGATAAACGGCAGAGTTTCATAGAAGCCCACCCATAATTCCCCCAGAGCTGTCGTTACAGTTGTGTCCAATTCAACATATAATCAAACAATGGCTCAATCTCCCCAAAAGTTTTGTCAAAGTACTCTATATTAATACAACAACATTCTATTGAGACTTTTTTTAACATAACTTTCAATGAAAGGAAATGGAAATTCAATGCCTCTTGCATATTTGGGGTTCAGCGGCGAAGCGTTTTAAGGCAGCTTGAGAAGGTGCCTAAAATGGCGCCTCAGATGGCTGTGTGAACAGTAATGACGTGTGTGTAAAAATCCACAGACTTTTCATGCAGAGTACAGTGGGTGTGTGAGGATCTTCCGGCGCCGATGTTGTGGCTTTTCGCGACGCGGATCCTGTGCTCTGCCTTACAAACAGGACAACGGAGTGGATCCCATGTTGTGATGACTTCTTTGCAAACTGGAAACCATTTATCCGGAGGCTGCATTCATTGTAGCTGGAGATTTTAACAAGGCTAATCTGAAAACAAGACTCCCCAAATTTTATCAGCATATCGATTGCGCAACCAGGGGTGGAAAGACCTTGGATCATTGTTACTCTAACTTCCGCGACGCATATAAGGCCCTGCCCCGCCCCCCTTTCGGAAAAGCTGACCACGACTCCATTTTGTTGATCCCTGCCTACAGACAGAAACTAAAACAAGAGGCTCCCACGCTGAGGTCTGTCCAACGCTGGTCCGACCAAGCTGACTCCACACTCCAAGACTGCTTCCATCACGTGGACTGGGACATGTTTCGTATTGCGTCAGACAACAACATTGACGAATACGCTGATTCGGTGTGCGAGTTCATTAGAACGTGCGTTGAAGATGTCGTTCCCATAGCAACGATTAAAACATTCCCTAACCAGAAACCGTGGATTGATGGCAGCATTCGTGTGAAACTGAAAGCGCGAACCGCTGCTTTTAATCAGGGCAAGGTGTCTGGTAACATGACCGAATACAAACAGTGCAGCTATTCCCTCCGCAAGGCTATCAAACAAGCTAAGCGTCAGTACAGAGACAAAGTAGCTGAGGTAAGATAAAGTCTGTGGAGCAGAGCAGATGTAATTAGGTGTATTTACCACCGCTAGCAGAGAGCTTGCAGACTATTCTGGGTCACAACTCACTGATCACACACCTTTTACACCCGCACACCCCTGTTTTCCCATGAGACCTCAGAGAGAGAACACACAGGAGACCTGAGCACAACATGCATCAGACCATGCACGTGTGTGTAAACATCCACAGACTTTTCATGCAGAGTACAGTGGGTGTGTGAGGATCATGTGACAGGATCATGTGACAGGATCATGTGACAGTGTCATGTGACAGTATCATGTGACAGGCCTAAACATATATTGGATTTTTTTGTTCATAATTAAAATTCACCAAAAGTATGATGCCCCTCTGGAGCTGTGGGTTTGTTGAAAACAATTTTATGGAAATTATTGGTACTTGTATAAATACACCCACAAATCACCTGGTGAGCCGCCCATGTAATTTAAACAGATGCTAATTCGCCTTTGGTGGTCTACAGATTTATTGTCTAGCCTGAGAGACAGAAAAAAGGTAGAGTGTAGAGACTTTGGATCAATGTGAGAGCGGTCAGTGAATAATCCCAGCTGTGCAGTTTGCAAACTGCAGTTTGCCGGGCTGAGGCAGCGTAGTGGTAGCCTCGCATGCCACCTGATTTCGCAAGCTTACATGGTTTGCTACCATGGAATCATAGCGAATGATAGCGCAGTGGTAATCAGTCTGGTTTATACAAGACTAGCACACTGCTGTCTCTATCTCTCTTGCTGCTGCCATGATTCCCAACACAGTAGAGCCTGCAGGCTCCATTATATTCCCTTAATGCCCATTCTCTGGACACTTTGTAGGGGCAGTGGTTGTCACGGCTTGGTCTTTTCTGAAATCTTAGAGAATGTGACAAACATGATGCATAACGTGGACATTTTAGTCAGAGATTTGTTTCTTGGCCTAATTAATCTATCAAAGACATAGGAATGAGGAGCTACAATGACGAATGCCGCTGTTAGAGAGGATGTGCTTGTTTCTCCCTGATAACCCTGTGTGGGTTGGCTGTAATGTTTCTCCCTGATAACACTGTGTGGGCTGGCTGTAATGTTTCTCCCTGATAACCCTGTGTGGGTTGGCTGTAATGTTTCTCCCTGATAACCCTGTGTGGGCTGGCTGTAATGTTTCTCCCTGATAACCCTGTGTGGGCTGGCTATAATGTTTCTCCCTGATAACCCTGTGTGGGCTGGCTATAATGTTTCTCCCTGATAACCCTGTGTGGGCTGGCTGTAATGTTTCTCCCTGATAACCCTGTGTGGGCTGGCTGTAATGTTTCTCCCTGATAACCCTGTGTGGGCTGGCTGTAATGTTTCTCCCTGATAACCCTGTGTGGGCTGGCTGTAATGTTTCTCCCTGATAACCCTGTGTGGGTTGGCTGTAATGTTTCTCCCTGATAACCCTGTGTGGGCTGGCTGTAATGTTTCTCCCTGATAACCCTGTGTGGGTTGGCTATAATGTTTCTCCCTGATAACCCTGTGTGGGCTGGCTGTAATGTTTCTCCCTGATAACCCTGTTTGGGCTGGCTGTAATGTTTCTCCCTGATAACCCTGTGTGGGTTGGCTGTAATGTTTCTCCCTGATAACCCTGTGTGGGTTGGCTGTAATGTTTCTCCCTGTTAACCCTGTGTGGGCTGACTGTAATGTGTAATCCATTTAAATATGCTTATCTCGATACAGACAAAGTAAATGTAAACGTTCACAGGTCTGAACTGTTGTAATGAGAAGACAAAAGAAGATGAAATCAGAAAATGAGACATACAGACAGCAGCATTACCATATAAATAACCAATAAGATACAAGCGAAATGCGTGATCAATACATGTGTGTGCATGCATGCATGAGAGAGAGAGAGAGAGAGAGAGAGAGAGAGAGAGAGAGAGAAGAGAGAGAGAGAGAGAGAGAGGGGAAGAGAGAGAGAGAGAGAAGAGAGAGAGAGAGAGAGAGGGAGAGAGAGAGAGAGAGAGAGAGAAGAGAGAGAGAGAGAGAGAGAGATGGGGAGAGAGAGAGATAGAGAGGGGAAGAGAGAGAGAGAGAGAGAGAGAGAGAGAGAGAGAGAGAGAGAGAGAGAGAGAAGAGAGAGAGAGAGAGAGAGACGGGAAGAGAGAGAGAGAAAGAGAGAGAGACGGGAAGAGAGAGAGAGAGAAGAGAGAGAGAGAGAGAGAGACGGGAAGAGAGAGAGAGAGAGAGAGACGGGAAGAGAGAGAGAGAGACGGGAAGAGAGAGAGAGAGAGACGGGAAGAGAGAAAGACGGGAAGAGAGAGAGAGAGACGGGAAGAGAGAAAGACAGGAAGAGAGAGAGACGGGAAGAGAGAGAGGGAGAGAGGGAGAGAGACGGGAAGAGAGAGAGGGAAGAGAGAAAGGGAAGAGAGAGAGACGGGAAGAGAGAGAGAGAGAGACGGGAAGAGAGAGAGACGGGAAGAGAAAGAGACGGGAAGAGAAAGAGAGATGGGAAGAGAGAGAGAGACGGGAAGAGAGAAAGACGGGAAGAGAGAGAGAGAGAGAGACGGGAAGAGAGAGAGAGAGAGACGGGAAGAGAGAGAGGGAAGAGAGAAAGGGAAGAGAGAGAGAGAGATGGGAAGAGAGAGAGGGAAGAGAGAGAGAGAGAGAGAGAAAAAGGGAAGAGAGAGAGAGAGGGGAAGAGAGAAAGGGAAGAGAGAGAGAGAGAGGGGGAAGAGAGAGAGGGAAGAGAGAAATGGAAGAGAGAGAGAGACGGGAAGAGAGAGAGGGAAGAGAGAAAGGGAAGAGAGAGAGAGAGACGGGAAGAGAGAGAGAGAGACGGGAAGAGAGAAAGGGATGCAGAGGGAGAGACACTCATGTACGACAATACATTTCAATGTGTTTCTGTTTAAAAATATTTTATTTTGGATGAATATGATCCTGGGTAGAAACCGACAAACTGTGCTAGCCAGCTTGTTCACTACGGCTCAGATGTATTGGTGGGTGTATCATTCATTTTGAGAAGCCGTTTCAAAAGGGGGATTGGATAACCTTTTCAGTCGTCGCCTTTGGGCTAAATTGTAGTGCATGTTTACAGGGGCAGATCCACAGCCTGGACTGGGCCCCATAAAACACATCATCCTTTATACTGACACCACCGATCGCTGAGAGCTTGTCAAATGTGTCTCCAATCCATAAAATGTGCTCCGAGCGGTTTTTATGTTTGATTTGTGAAGTTGGCGTTTCCACTGACCTCCCATGCTAACATTATTTTTCAGTTAGGAGGATCTGGGACAGGGTAGTAGGCTGCTGCACCATCACATGTTATGCTACTATTCACTGCAATGATTGTTTACTGTTGTGTCTGTAAGTCCATTTTTACTTGAGGGGATAATGAGGGAAACGCTCTTGAGGTATTCTTATTCTCCTCTATTGGGATTGTATTTCCCCCCAGAATGAGTGGTCAGGTAGTCTACACTCTATCACATGCTCAGGTCTGGTGTGTGTGTGTGTGTGTGTGTGTGTGTGTGTGTGTGTGTGTGTGTGTGTGTGTGTGTGTGTGTGTGTGTGTGTGTGTGACAGGTGAGCATGGAGGAATTAGGTGAGAACACACTGTACGTACACACCAGTGGAGGCTGCTGAGGGGAGGACGGCTCATAATAATGTCTGGAATGAAGTCAATGGAACTGCATCAACCACATGGAAACCATTCCAGACATTACTATGAGCCGTCCTCCCCTCAGCAGCCTCCACTGGTGTGTACGTACAGTGTGTTCTCACTTAATTTCTCCATGCTCAGCTGTCAGATAGCACACTAATAATACATGGACATATTTGTCAGGTAAAAAGGTTAGAAACGTCTTTTCGATTGGACATGCCTTTCAAACACATTCCAATTATCTCTGATATAGGACTCTCCCTGTCAAGTGGAAAGGTTTTGCTGCTTCCTTGTGACCAATAATGTGATTGATATAAATGTTTCTCCTTCCATGGTGAAAACACAACAAGTATAATCACATGGTTACAGAGGGAAAACGATTCATTTCAAGGATAGGATTATGATATTTGTATAGTCTTTTTTTCCACTCTCACAAAGCAGCATACTCTCGTTGTTGGGAATATAATGATATGAGAACATCTATTTCCTGCATCTGTTACAGTACATTCTCACTGTAATAGAGGTGAGCACCCTTGGATTTAAGACAACAACACCAATCTAGTTTTTTTAAAACAGCATCTCTCTTCTGGTGAGGTTGTTTATCCACCCAATCCGCTGTGTCGATTAGCCGACAATAGGACGCAGCCCAATTTACTTCTAATTAGGGATTTAATGTGTGTTATTAAATACATCGCCATGTCCCAATTAGGAAGCACTGGGCCCATGCATAATTTTAATTGATATCAGCCTCGTGCCACATGGGCTTACTCCATCAGTATTCCCAAAATGATCTTTGCTGGCGGAACGGTGAGGCGAGAGGAAAGTCATTTTATTGGAGCCTACATCAGCTTTACGGTGCGCATCTGTGTGTGTGTGTGTTCGCGCGTGCGCGTATGTGTGTGTGTGTGTACATGTGACTTTTGTGTGTGTGTGTGCATGTGTGTGTCAAATCAAATCAAATGTTATTTGTCACATGCTTCTTAAACAACAGGTGTAGACTAACAGTGACATTTTAAAAAGTGATAACAGGAAATAATTAAAGTAATAATGAATACACAATGAGTAACAATAACTTGGCTATGTACACTGGGTACCAGATCCGAGTCCATGTGCAGGGGTACGAGGTAATTGAGGTAGATATGTACATATAACTAGGAATAAACAGTAGCAGCAGCGTATGTGATGAGTGAAAAACGTTAGTGGAAAAAGGCTCACTGCAGTTGGTCCGGGTAGCTATTTGTTAACCATTTATCAGTCTTATGGCTTAGGGGTAGAAGTTGTTCAGGGTCCTGTTGGTTCCAGACTTGGTGCATCGTTACCACTTGCCATCTATGACTTGGGTGGCTGGAGTCTTTGACAATTTTTAGGGCTTTCCTCTGACACCTGGTACAAAGATCTTGAATGGCAGGGAGCTCTTCCCTAGTAATGTTCCCGGTTCATCCTCATAACCCTCTGTAGTGCCTTGCGGTCGAATGCCAAGCAGTTGCCATACCAAGCGGTGATGCAGCCAGTCAAGATGCTCTCAGTGGTGCAGGTGTAGTACTTATTGAGAGTGTGTGTGTGTGTGTGTGTGTGTTTGCGTGTGCTGAGGGACTGCAGAGAACAGTGGTATGGTTGCTCATTATAAACCATACTTCTCCCATGATGCCTGTAGGCTTTCTGTTTATTGAATGGTAACAGGTCATATGCCATCCTCTCCATTCTAAGTGTCTGTGGGAACACATTCAGCATGCTGTACAGTAGTTCAGCGCAGGCTATATGGATGGACGTGTTGTTTGGATCCAGTCTGTTGCTGCTAAATCAGTGCTTCTAATGTACACACACGTATTGAGCAATTAGTTAACTATGTTTTCTGCTAAATGTGTCTTTGTCCTGTAAAATAACAGACTACATCTGTTTACGTGTAGCAATTACAATATATCAGTCTAATGCAATCTAAATAAATCTACAATCCTACAACATTGACTTGGGAATTATCAGTGACCAACAATATTTGCTGTGGTCTCCACCATATTTTAAAGTATTTGGCCCAGTGGATTGTAAATGAGGTACTCATTTAAACTGCTGTAACCTCCAGTCCTGACACAATATCCAGGTAGGAAGGAGAGGGAGAACCTGAGGAAGGGTGGGATTTTCTAATGGAGGATAACATGATGAGGATGCCAAAAGAGTATAAATGAGAATAAAATGGTCTGAAAAGCCATTGCCATCCTTAGCAGCTCTCCACCAAAGGTGCATTGCGTTGTCTGGTCATCAAGGTTGAAGCAGATAAATTGAGATTCTATCAAAAACCATTTGATATCCTCACCCTTCATCTGCTCTTTATCAAAGGGCAAAAGCCCCTCTTCACACATAATCCTGCCACAGACAACCTGTTCTGTTCAGGTTCCATCTCCTGTCTGTCTGTCTGTCTGTCTGTCTGTCTGTCTGTCTGTCTGTCTGTCTGTCTGTCTGTCTCTGTGTCTCTGTGTCTCTCTGTCTCTCTGTCTCTGTCTCTGTCTCTGTCTCTGTCCGCCCGCAGCCACTACACCTCAAATGCTGAGGATTTATCCCTCCTGCCTCTCCAGGACTTTATATAACAGGCCACATTGTGAGTCAAAACTTTGAACTCTGAACTTGGCCTTGTGCCGCAGTTCGCTGTGAGTTGAGCATCACAACTGAGAGGATTTTTTATTGACATATCACATCAGAGGGAGGTTGAAACAACATCTGCCTTGTATTAGGAGAGAGATGGGGAAGAGTGGAGAGACAAACAGAGACCAGAATGAGAGAGACTTAAGATGGAGACAAACGTCGTGATTTGGTATCCCCAACTTCCCTCTGGATAACCCATTGGCTGCTAATGCATTCTTGTTTAAAAGTTTTACCAAATTGTCTTATCAGCCGGTTAAATGATTAAAACCCTTGAAGAACAGAGAGAAACAGGTTCCATTAGGCTTTATGGTGGCTGCTACCAGCAAACGCTCCTGTTGCCAAGGTCATTAGGCCTTATTTCCTTAACAAGTAGCACCTTTTTCTGTTCACCTCCCACCCCTCTCTACCCCTCCCGCCTCTCTCTACCCCTCCCACCGCTCTCTACCCCTCCCGCCTCTCTGCACCGGCTGAACTGAGGACCCTGTTAGTATGCATGTGACTCCTCCACCCAGCCTTTCTCTTTTAAGTGAAGGATACGGATGGTGGAAGAACAAGTCATGACCTTCACACAGAGTTAACATCACAACACTGCTGAACTCCAAGGTTGGATTCTTTAGCTAACTAGATCATTTGTCGTCAGATTTCGCGGTATAGATTTTTTTAAAAGAAAGAATATCTCCTTGTGATTGACTTGAATAAAGGAGGTACATCTTCAGATATCAGGGCAAGAGTAGTGCACAGGTCTGTGATGGGATTTCTCCTAAATCCCTCTTGAGCAGGTAGATTATTTCTGATCCACCATCAGGATAGTCATTGGAAACCCCTAGCTATATAGACAGTAATAATATGCTAAATCTCCTGCAGCCACTGTAAGACATAGCAGTTGGCCATATCCACTGCATACTGTGTGAGCTGGTTGACCTGTCACCCATTGGGAGTGTTTGATTAAAACATCTAATTTCGACAGCTGGTATGGCAGTCCCATGGAGTCCTGTTCTATCGACTACCAGTTAAACACATACAGTATCTTCCTGCTTTACCTCCTCATAGATCAATAGCTAGACCCTCTGTCTTCACCTCCTCATAGACCAGAAGTTCAACGCTATGGATAATGGCAGGTTTGTGGGTGTACTATTTTTTGATTTTAGTGCAGCATTTGATTTAGTGGATCATGAAATAATTTTGACAAAATGAATGCATTATGGCTTTAAGGATTGGGTACAGTCATATCTAACTGACAGGAAACAGTCCACCTATATCAATTGTTCATTTTCTTCCTCTCATGCTTTAAACTGTGGAATACCACAGGGCAGTTGCCTTGGGCCACTTCTTTATTTAATATATACCAACGACCTTCCTTATGCCTTAAAACTTCTTGTAACTAGGGGGCAGTATTTTCATTTTTGGAAAAATAACGTTCCCAATGCAAACGGGCTATTTTGTCAGGACAAGATGCTAGAATATGCATATAATTGACAGCTTAGGATAGAACACACTCTAAAGTTTCCAAAACTGTAAAAATATTGTCTGTGAGTATAACATAACTGATATTGCAGGCGAAAACCTGAGAAAAATCCAATCCTGATGGCTCTCAGAGTGATTCTTGTGTAAAATACAGAGGTAGCCATTTCTCCTCTCGGTCCTACTGAAAAGCCAATTGTCCCGGTTGGATATATTATCGAATAGATATTTGAAAAACACCTTGAGGATTGATTATAAACAATGTTTGCCATGTTTCTGTCGATATTATGGAGCTAATTTGGAACATTTTTCGGTGTTTTCATGACCGCAATTTCCGGTCGATTTCTCAGCCAAACGTGAAGAACAAACGGCGTTATTTTGCCTACAAAAATAATATTTTTGGAAAAAAGGAACATTTGCTCTCTAACTGGGAGTCTCGTGAGTGAAAACATCCGAAGCTCATCAAAGGTAAACGATTTAATTTGATTGCTTTTCTGATTTTCGTGACCAGGTTGCCTGCTGCTAGCTACGCAGAATGCTATGCTAGGCTATGTCTGTAAAGCATATTTTCAAAATCTGAGATGACAGGGTGATTAACAAAAGGCTAAGCTGTGTTTCAATATATTTCACTTGTGATTTCATGAATCTGAATATTTATGTCCGTTGCGTTATGCTAATTAGTGTCAGATGATGATTACGCTCCCGGACCCGGGATGGGTAGTATCAAGAGGTTTTTAACTCAAGCTACTATGATACTACAAATTATACAGCAAGACAATCGGTGCAACAGGTACAGCAAGCTTTACAAGGAGATTTGGAGAATATCAGGGAGTGGGTTTGCCGGAACAAACTTGTTTTAAACACCAAGACAACCAAAGTTATGTTGGTTTGTTCCACTAATAAAAGGCCAACACAGCATGGGATACAATTAAGTATGGGGGGGAGTACAAATTAACTTCTTGACGCTACCCATCACTTTAGTGGGATAATTGTCATCAACAACCGCTGAATTGCATAGCGCCACATTCAAATAATATTACTAAAAATATTTCTATTCATGAAATCACAAGTGCAATATAGCAAAACACAGCTAGGGGACACTATTTTTATTTTTGGAAAAATAACATTACCAAAGTAAACCGCTATTTCTCAGGACCAGATGCTAGAATATGTGGACCCTCTGTCTTTATCTCCTCACGGATCAATAAATGGACCCTCTGTCTTTATCTCCTCATGGATCAATAAATGGACCCTCTGTCTTTATCTCCTCATGGATCAATAAATGGACTCTCTGTCTTCACCTCCTCATAGATCAATAAATGGACCCTCTGTCTTTGGTCTGTACTGGTCTGGTCTGGTCTGGACTACTCTGGTCTGCTCTGGTCTGGTCTGGACTACTCTGGTCTGCTCTGGTCTGATTTGATCTGTCTGGTCTGGGCTCTTATTGAGGTATGGCAGAGACTCTGTCCTCCAATCAATGAATCCATGTCTAGAAAGACCCTTGCTCACAAGTACAGTCACAAGTACAGCGACAAGTACAGCCACAAGTACAGTCACAAGTACAGCCACATGTACAGCCGCATCTAAACCGCAGCCCTCAGCTTGCCTGAACTTGTCTGGCAACGTGAGGAGTGTTAACATTTTTCTCAGTCTCTGGATTATTTACTTGGTGAATTCAAAACATATACCAAGCTCTATTTACCTCTATATTCGAAGGTAATATGAAACATGGAGGCATTTTTCCTGAAGGGGTAAATAGTAATTGAATGTGAGAATATATGTTTTAACTGACAAATCGTCCTGTGAGATGTATGTGATAATACGTTCTGCTGTGCGTGACTCGGGGGGGATGAAATCCTCCCTGTATATAGTATTGTACTCTACAGAGGTTCAAATAGCACATTCATCTGTCCCACAGTACTGCAGGCTGCCTCTGTCTGTCCCCCCTGTGCCTCCACCCTGATGGCTTCTAAAATGGGAACTGGAAGGGGTGGGGGGGGGGTGGGGGTATTACATCTAAGGTGTGGGCCCTGAGCTGGAGATAGAGATGATTCCTGTGCTAGATTGCTAATGCCCTCAGCCTGTCAAAAAAGCACCTGCTTGAGGCTTGACATTAATTTGTTTGGACATGGTTAATAGTTTAATTCCACTGCAGAATTAACTTCCAATACAAGAATCTGTTAGCTGGGGATATGGGGATCGGTGCAGGCCCATCCCAGGTAAACGTTTCACACTCCCCATGTAAACGGGCACATGGATTTTTGTGTACGCTGTGCAAAACAGCATTGATAAACCACTCTAGAGATCTGAGATGAGGAGCATTTGTGACCACTATAGAATGCAGTGGATTTCCTCTGCATTATATTATCTTAATGCTAATGACTCACATGTGCTTTCTCTTTTTCCCCTGCCTGGTAACACTGTGCTCTGACTTGTAAGAAGCGAATGACTTATCTCCGAGGTGGGCAGGGGTGTGTAGTGAGAGGGCAGCTGTTCTGCTGTGGCTGTTTGTAGAGCTTACGTCTGTAAAATTACATTACATTCTGTTTTGCAAATCAAACTGTACAGGCATCCATTGCATTATGGTATTGTCAGATTAATCACAAATTGGCTGCAACTACAGTGATGGCAGATGAGGCTGGTGAGGGGAGGACGGCTGATGATAATGAATGAAATGGAGTGAATGAAATGGTGTTTTACACCATTCCATCCATTACTATCAGCCCAACCTCCCTATTTAAATTGTCAGCAGCCACCATTGATTAAACATTAATTTATGTTTCACTTTTAATCAAACAAGATTGAATGAATTGACTCACCGTGCACCTGGGTAATTTGTCTTCATTTACAAAGGAAGTTATGTGGTGAAAGATCAGTAAAAATATGTAACCACAATGTCTTGTCTGTTGAAGAGATACACAATGTTGTAGTAGTGTAACGGTTTTCTTTATGAGAAGGAGAGTCGGACCAAAATGCAGCGTGTGGTTTACGATCCATGTTTATTAATAATACGAAACACGAATCTCCAATACAATACTACAAAACAAAAACGTAACGAACGTAACGAAAACCTAAACAGCCTATCTGGTGAAAAACACATAGACAGGAACAATCACCCACCAACACACAGTGAAACCCAGGCTACCTAAATATGGTTCCCAATCAGAGACAATGACGAACACCTGCCTCTGACTGAGAACCATATCAGGCTGAACATAGAAATAGACAAACAAGACATGAAACATAGAATGCCCACTCAGATCACACCCTGACCAATCAAAACATAGAAAATACAAAGTAAACTATGGTCAGGGCGTGACAGTACCCCCCCCCTAAGGTGCGGACTCCGGCCGCAAAACCTGAACCTATAGGGGAGGGTCTGGGTGGGCATCTGTCCGCGGTGGCGGCTCTGGCGCTGGACGTGGACCCCACTCCATGACAGTTTTAATCCCCCTCCTAAACGTCCCTAAATAGGTTACCCACCACAATGATAACATGGGACAGAGGGACAGCTCGGGACAGAGGTAACTCGGGACAGATGGGTAGCTCAGCACTGAGAGGAAGCTCAGCACTGAGAAGAAGCTCAGCACTGAGAGGAAGCCCAGGCAGGTAGTAGAAACTACCAGAACCTGGCTGGCTGGCGGTTTCAGCAGATCCTGGTCGACTAGCAGATCTGGGAGAATCTGGTCGACTGGCGGATCTGGGAGAATCTGGTCGACTGGCGGATCTGGGAGAATCTGGTCGACTGGCGGATCTGGGAGAATCTGGTCGACTGGCGGATCTGGGAGAATCTGGTCGACTGGCGGATCTGGGAGAATCTGGTCGACTGGCGGATCTGGGAGAATCTGGTCGACTGGCAGATCTGGAAGAGTCTGGTCGACTGGCAGATCTGGAAGAGTCTGGTCGACTGGCAGATCTGGAAGAGTCTGGACGACTGGCAGATCTGGAAGAGTCTGGACGACTGGCAGATCTGGAAGAGTCTGGTCGACTGGCAGATCTGGAAGAGTCTGGTCGACTGGCAGATCTGGAAGAGTCTGGTCGACTGGCAGATCTGGAAGAGTCTGGACGACTGGCAGATCTGGAAGAGTCTGGACGACTGGCAGATCTGGAAGAGTCTGGACGACTGGCAGATCTGGAAGAGTCTGGACGACTGGCAGATCTGGAAGAGTCTGGACGACTGGCAGCTCTGGCTGCTCCATGCTGACTGGCTGCTCCATGATGACTGGTAGCTCTGGCTGCTCCATGCTGACTGGCTGCTCCATGCTGACTGGCAGCTCTGGCTGCTCCATGCTGACTGGCTGCTCCATGCTGACTGGCAGCTCTGGCTGCTCCATGCTGACTGGCTGCTCTGGCTGCTCCATGCTGACTGGCTGCTCCATGCTGACTGGCTGCTCCATGCTGACTGGCGGCCCTGGCTGCTCCATGCTGACTGGCGGCCCTGGCTGCTCCATGCTGACTGGCGGCCCTGGCTGCTCCATGCTGACTGGCGGCCCTGGCTGCTCCATGCTAACTGGCAGCTCTGGCGGCTCCTTGCAGACTGGCAGCTCTGGCGGCTCCTTGCAGACTGGCAGCTTTGGCGGCATCCTGCAGACAGGCAGCTCTGGCGGCTCCTTGCAGACTGGCAGCTCCATGCAGACTGGCAGCTCTATGCAGACTGGCAGCTCCATGCAGACTGGCAGCTCCTTGCAGACTGGCAGCTCCTTGCAGACTGGCAGCTCCTTGCTAACTGGCAGCTCTAAGCTAACTGGCAGCTCTATGCTAACTGGCAGCTCTATGCTAACTGGCAGCTCTATGCTAACTGGCAGCTCTATGCTAACTGGCAGCTCTATGCTAACTGGCAGTTCTGAACAGGCGGGAGACTCCGGCAGCGCTGTAGAGAAGGAAGGCTCTAACAGCGCTAAACAGGCGGGAGACTCCGACAGCGCTGGAGAGGAGGAGGGCTCCGACAGCGCTGGACAGGCGAGGCGCACTGTAGGCCTGATGCGTGGTGCTGGCACTGGTGGTACTGGGCCAAGGACACGCACAGGAAGCCTGGTGCGGGGAGCTGCTACCGGAGGGCTGGGGTGTGGAGGTGGTACTGGAAAAACCGGACCGTGCAGGCGCACTGGAGCTCTTGAGCACCGAGCCTGCCCAACCTTACCTGGTTGAATGCTCACGGTCGCCCTGCCAGTGCGGAGAGGTGGAATAGCCCGCACTGGGCTATGCAGGCGAACCGGAGACACCGAGCGCAAGGCTGGTGCCATGTAAGCCGGCCCAAGGAGACGCACTGGGGACCAGCTGCGTAGAGCCGGCTTCATGGCATTAGGCTCGACGCTCAATCTAGCCCGGCAGACACGCGGAGCTGGAATATACCGCACCGGGCTATGCACCCGCACTGGAGACACCGTGCGCACCACTGCATAACACGGTGCCTGTCCGGTCTCTCTAGCCCCCCGGTAAGCACAGGGAGTTTGCGCAGGTCTCCTACCTGGCGTAGCCATACTCCCTGTTAGCCCCCCCCCAAGAAATTTTTGGGGCTGCCTCTCGGGCTTCCTTGCCAGCCGTGTTCCCTCATATCGCCGGCTCCTCTCTCCGGCTGCCTCAGCTCTCCTAAGTGCCTCCACCTGTTCCCATGGGAGGCGATCTCTTCCAGCCAGTATCTCCTCCCAAGTGTAACAGCCCTTGCCATCCAAAACGTCCTCCCATGTCCATTCCTCCTTACGCTGCTGTTGCTGCCTGTTGACACGCTGCTTGGTCCGTTGGTGGTGGGTGATTCTGTAACGGTTTTCTTTATGAGAAGGAGAGTCGGACCAAAATGCAGCGTGTGGTTTACGATCCATGTTTATTAATAATACGAAACACGAATCTCCAATACAATACTACAAAACAAAAACGTAACGAACGTAACGAAAACCTAAACAGCCTATCTGGTGAAAAACACATAGACAGGAACAATCACCCACCAACACACAGTGAAACCCAGGCTACCTAAATATGGTTCCCAATCAGAGACAATGACGAACACCTGCCTCTGACTGAGAACCATATCAGGCTGAACATAGAAATAGACAAACAAGACATGAAACATAGAATGCCCACTCAGATCACACCCTGACCAATCAAAACATAGAAAATACAAAGTAAACTATGGTCAGGGCGTGACAAGTAGAAACGGAGACTGGGAGGGATTGTTGCAGTTTGTGCTGGATGTGTGTGGGGTGTGAAAAGAGAGTAATGTTCCTGTGCCATGTCAAATGCAATCCCTGGCTGAGTGGGATTGGCTGGAGCGTGGCGTGAGGTGAGATGACAGCATTGTACTCATAGTGGGACAAGCCATTAGGAGCAGAGGTACAGTTGAAGTCAGAAGTTTACATACACCTTAGCCAAATACATTTAAACTCAGTTGTTCACAATTCCTGACATTTAATCCTAGTAAAAATTCCCTGTCTTAATCAGTTAGGATCACCACTTTATTTTAAGAATGTGTTATATTAGGATAATAGTAGAGAGAATGATTTATTTCAGCTTTTATTTCTTTCATCACATTCCCAGTGGGTCAGAAGTTGACATACACTCAAAGAGTATTTGGTAGCATTGCCTTTAAATTGTTTAACTTGGGTCAAAACGTTTTGAGTAGCCTTCCCACAATAAGTTGGGTGAATGTTGGCCCACTCCTCCTGACAGAGCTGGTGTAACTGAGTCAGGTTTGTAGGCCTCTTTGCTCGCACACACTTTTTCAGTTCTGCCCACAAATTTTCTATGGGATTGGGGTAAGGGCTTTGTGATGGGCACTCCAATACCTGATGTCCTTAAGCCATTTTGCCACAACTTTGGAAGTATGCTTGGGGGTCATTGTCCATTTGGAAGACCCATTTGCAACCAAGCTTTAACTTCCTGACTGATGTCTTGAGACGTTGCTTCAATATATACACATTATTCCTTCCATATGATGCCATCTATTTTGTGAAGGGCACCAGTCCCTCCTACAGCAAAGCACCCCCACAACTTTATGGTGCCACCTCCGTGCTTCACGGTTTGGATGGTGTTCTTCGGTTTGCAAGCCTCCCCCTTTTTCCTCCAAACATAACGATGGTCATTATGTCCAAACAGTTCTAATTTTGTTTCATCAGACCAGAGGACATTTCTCCAAAAAGTATGATCTTTGTCACCATGTGCAGTTGCAAAACGTAGTCTGGCTTTTTTATGGCTGTTTTGGAGCAGTGGCTTCAGGCTATGTCAATATAGGACTCGTTTTACTGTGGATATAGATACTTCTGTACCTGTTTCCTCCAGCATCTTCACAATGTCCTTTGCTGTTGTTCTGGGATTGATTTGCACTTTTCACAAAGTATGTTAATCTCTAGGAGACCGAACGTGTTTTCTTCCTGAGCGGTATGATGGCTGCATGATCCCATGGTGTTTATACTTGCGTACTATTGTTTGTACAGATGAACGTGGTTCCTTCAAGCGTTTGGAAATTGCTCCCAAGGATGAATCAGACTTGTCGAGGTCTCCAATTTTTTTCTGAGGTCTTGGCTGATTTCTTTTGATTGTCCCATGATGTCAAGCAAAGAGGCACTGAGTTTAAAGGTAGGCCTTGAAATACATCCATAGGTACACCTCTAATTGACTCAAATGATGTCAAATAGCCAATCAGAAGCTTCTAAAGCCATGACATAATTTCTGGAATTTACCAAGCTGTTTAAAGGCACAGTCGACTTAGTGTATGTAAACTTCTGACCCACTGGAATTGTGATGCAGTGAGATATAAGTGAAATAATCTGTCGGTAAACAATTGTTGGAAAAATGACTTGTGTCATGTACAAAGTAGATGTCCTAATTGACTTGCCAAAACTATAGTTTGTTAACAAGAAATTTGTGGATTGGTTGAAAAACGAGTTTTAATGACTCCAACCTAAGTGTATGTAAATGTCTGACTTCAACTGTATATGCTGAGGGAGCCAAAGAGTCTGATAATCATGTTATCCAGAGGACGAGGACATGGGTAAGACCCTGGTTCCTGCCCCTCTAGAACTGCCTGATGGGGGGGGGGGGGGGGGAGAGAACACCACAGGCAGAGTTTATGAGGCAGGACCTGCTCTCAGTTCAGCCAGAGAGAGGTTAGGAGAGGATGGGAGAGTAGAGGGGAGAGAAGAGGACGGGGGAGGAGACGAGATGAGAGGAGAGGAGGTGAGAGGTGAGTTGAGCGGCAGGTAGATGGACACCTCTAACACACATTCTATCTCTTTATCCCAATGGGCTCCCAGCCACACACAGCATTAGAACAGCTCCCTATTCATCAGAGGTGCATGTCCTTTGCATAGCTCTGGGGCCGTGGTGAATGAGTGCAGTGGAGAGATAAGCTACAGCACACAGCATTGAGTAAAGCTTTGATTTGATTATACCTTGACTACTAGGGGCCCAAACATTACTGACTCGATATATCATACAGAATGTGGTATTTCTTCGTTTAATTTGACTGTTCCATCAGTTGATTTAGTTTTCTCCAAAACCAAGTCCTGTTCCATGTTTGTGTCGCCAACATCCAAGGATGGTGCAGATTAGGACAGATGGGAGATGCCCTGAATGCTCAAGAAATGTTACTTCTGGTTTCTGTCCATCTGGACATGCTTTTCCCCTGCAACTCCTCACCCTCTTTCACACAGCCTGGTTTTGATTCCACAGACAAGAATTCTGCTGTAAGCCTGAATCCAGCTTCGAAGAACTGAAGGTCTCAAGTAATATTTCCCTCCTGTACTTGTTTAAAATGTCCTTCTGAGCTCAGTGCTCAAGGACATAAAAGGAGGTGGTATGCATGATGTGTAGCTCATTTGCCTCGAAGAGTTGTACCTGGCAGCATGAGTATGATCAGGACGATCCCAAAGTCCCATCAGCATTTTTACTAATTAAATGTATTTAACTTTTTTTTTTAACTGGTCAGTGAGCATCACCATCAGTGAGAAGTTAAACTCTCTAACATGTTCCCACTAAGCAGCAATCACTGTACCAGTAGAATACCATTCCCATGTTTTGACTTTTTAGTTTAAAAACCCCTCTCAACCTCTACAGCACAGTTATACAGAATTCATTAAGGGTGTGTAACGTCATGACAAAGTGTGTTGGAGAAACATTGTTTTTCACTTGTTTTGCCAGTCAGATGTAGTCAAAAAAAATCAACACAAGTCAAGATCAGGGTTTCATTTGTTCCCCATCGACACCATCGTGCGTCATTGCATTCTCTGTATTATCATTAGCAAGTTGAAGATGTAGGCGCTTGTCCTTCGGATATCAAACATGAATTCAGCAGCTGACTCTTCAGTTTCCTGTTCCGTCCCAAGCACACCCAGTGAATGTAAATGGATCTGAACTATGACTGGCTCTCAGGATCTGACACACTGCGGAACCAGCAACGGCACTGCAGTAGGAAACACAGGGCCACTTCCATGACCATCACACTGTTCTGGGTTCAAATTATTGCAACTCAGTTGCCAGCATCCCAGCTGTTTGCTCTTTGTACTTGTTATACAAATGCCCTTGTTTCATTATTTCATTTCAATACCTGTTCTGATTGGTGGGCTTTACTAGTGTAATGTACTCCTTTGCATCTCATCAGTACATGCCTTATTGACAGTCCTTCATCATCTCAACCTGCTATCCAGACAGGGACCTTGAACATAATTATTCCACAATATATTCAAGCGTCATTGTAATTACAAATCTATCCATCTAAAAACACTGCAGAAAGGAACCCCTATTTAATTCAATGAAGATGGACCCAGTATTGACTACTACACCCTTCTAAACAATATATACATAGAGAAGAAGAACAGGCCCTTGAAGGAGTGTGCAGCTGTGCATTGTGGGATGATGAGTATGTGGGGAGAATTAGGACTGATTGGAGTTCCCCATTACCCCTGTACTTACCCCATTACCACACTGGTCAGCACACTCAGCCCAGACAGGCATGTTAAAATGCAGATGGAGGGACGGTTAGCTGGCAGGGCCCTGCATGTCGACTCAATACATTTCAAACAGCCGGCCTCAAAGTGATTGACAGAAGGGGGGTAGGTTTAATCCTTAGTTATTATTCTAGAAATACATGAGATCGTTAAAACATGTTTGAGTTTGAAATGGCTTAATTTTCAATCTACAAACAGAGGGAGAGAAGAGATGGGAAGAACAATGCATGAATTGATGGACTGTTCCAAAGCCATGATGGAAATGCATCAACAGAGACTACTATTTTGTAGCCAAATATAATATGTTATCCTTAAATGATTTCACTTTTCAGCAGAAGGCAAGTTAAAAGCTAACATGTTCATCACAAACTTATTTTCCAGACAGAAGGCTACAAACAGTGTAAAGCATATTTTACTGAAAAGTCTAAATGTGGCAGTTATTATAATTAGAGAACCTTTCTGATTAACCTTAACTCTCCTTTATAATTGACAATGACCAGGATCTTGAAGAAACCATATTTTGCCTATTTTCTCCCAAATACCTAGATTTGTGCCTGAAGAAATCTGATAATTTACTAGCTGTATATTTGTGGACAGGAGTGTGTGTTTATGGTTTAAACATGTTTATAGTTATGATCCTGAGCTCATGGATTTTCATCTTGAACTGGTTATGAGTTTTTGTATATAAATGACTCATACATTTGAAATATTTTCAGGGATAAGGTAGACGAAAGGAAATGGTTACACTATCATTACATGGGTGAACTAACACGTACCCCACGCGCCTCAATTTCTCAGCAGTTTAATCAAAGAGGAGGTTGCCATGAGAAACAACAAGATGATGACATAGTTCCCTATTTCAAATTTGCAATGTATGTGACAGACACAGGGAGCTCTTCGAGTAGAAAAGAAGCAGGTAAAAATAGGTCAAGTTTGTTCCTGTTTTATTTGATTTGAGGTTATTACTCAAGTCAGGCGAGAACAGCCATGACTAATGCTAGTTTCGAGTCTTGATTAGGCTAACACAGGTTCACATTAGCCTAGGCCTATCACAGACCTTATAATAACAGCCCAAGATTATAAATAGTCTATCACGGAGAATGAGTTGGAGCTGCACATTATCGTTTCCAATGTTGAACATCCACTATTGGTCAAAAGTCAAGATTCAGAATGTACATTCATTTCACAATAAACCACCCACTGCAGTCAGATCAAATAGGACTCACTGTTTTACTCCTCCTGTGGCAGAGGGAATATTTAGCGCAGCTTTAGGACCCAGGGAGGCTGACTGGCTTGCTACCCGCTCCGCTGCAGGAGAAGAGAAGGGGCATGGACAGATTTGTATGCGCTGCTTTTCCATCTCTGCTTTAACTATTCTATAAATAACGGTATACGATTCACATCTTCTCGAGGATTAGGCTTCTCTAGAAGACTGATTTGGTTCCAGTATCAGATCTTTTGTTTTTACAAGCAGATAATTACCGACATCCGCTCAACTCGTCCAGTTGGCAGTTGTAGTTTTCATTTGCCATTCTATGGTGTTTGCGGTGCGGGGTAAAGTGGGCTACACAGGAAAGTTTCACATATGTTTATGTGAGCATGGACCAATTCTTCTTTTGATTTCTACAAGCACACAGACCAGTATAATACCGCAGAAATTGGAAAAGTGGGTAAGTTGCCATTTATTTGTGAGTTTTAAGTGTCTGTGCACGGTTGGTTTGCTCACAGAATGAGATGCATCTAGTGCAGGAGTGGAAAGCATTCATTCCTCTTTTGTCGGTCGGCTATGTAGCCTACCTGGGCAATGTTTTAACGGTGTTTGTTTTTACACCCTAGTATTTTTCCAAAACAGAACATTTCAGTACATTAACATATTTTCATATTTAGAGTTAATTTAGTTTATTTTATTGCAAGAATCAAAAGAAAGCAGCCCGCGGCAATAAAGCCCATCGATTATTGTCTACATCACTATATCTCAAAAGGAACTGTAGGCTAGGCAAATGTACATGTATTGGTTAAAACATATTCGGGTGTGGACACTGTATTAACAGCAGCTCGAGAAGCATTCAGTGCGTCATTATGGTTTTACTGATGCATCCCCTGGCCTTTTGCTTTCATTTTAAACTTTAATTATAGTGAAATCGGATACCCAGCATTTGTTTTGTAATAGTCATTTATGCCAATGTCATTTATTGTGCGTGTAAAGTTTACCACTTGTTGTCACTCTTGTGAAATATTACATAACTGTGAATAATTGTTGAATAGAACATTCTTATTGATCATTCTTAGTGAAGCCAGCACGAGCTGGCGTAAAAGCACAGAGCTGGCATCTTTCTATCCCCGGCTGTCCGTGCGCCGCATGGTAGCCTATAAGACACCTCTGCATGTAAACGAGGATGTATAATATAATCTCCATCTGAACCAAATACAAATAGCCATCCTCGTTTGAAGTGTAAAGAGTTGAATATTCAATCAGTCAAGTCTGAGCTCACCTCAACAAGCTGCACTTTGTAGCCATGGAAATCATTTCCGCTAGAGCTGTCCTCTCGGTGAGGTGCTGAAAGTTTCCGCAAATGTCCACTTGGGAGTGTCGTGTCATAAAAGGGAATGAAATTAAATATGACTGATTGTCATTGTAGCAAAAACTTAACTTATACACGTTAGATTGATTATTTCCAGTGTTATCTTTACGATTCACTCGCTTTCAATATCTGATTATTTAGTGGATTTTGTATATTTCAATTTGCGCGTGAGAGAAGTATTTTTCCATATAGATATCCAAATAATTATTGAGTCACCTCTTGTATGAAAATATACCCAGAAGATGTATAGCAATCTGTTCCTGTGTTATGAAAATGTGTATTGCTTGATTTAAAATGTCTACATATCATATGCATTTCATTCATAAATGTTCATTGCACGTTGGTGATTTGCAATTACCATATCCACCAAGGTATCTTGCCGCATTGATAGTCAAGGATCTTACAGGGAATTGCATTGAGGACTATGAGACAATCAATACATTGGGGTTCTGATACTACAGAAGGCTGTGAATGTCACAATCTCAAGAGGTTGATCCACTATCTACAGTAAGAATCATCTTACTTAGATGTGTCTCCATAGCCTATAGCATCTTTATGTGATTGCTTTGCAGGTTATCAACAATGGGGTTTGTTTTGATTGCAATGTACATTATGAGATGTCTTTTATTGTGCACACTGTAGAACTCCAGAGCGTTGCGTATCACTGAGCAGTGAGTTTGATGTATATGTATATGCCATGTGAGCAAGGTCAGATCATTTGTCCCTGTCTGGTAATGCTCAACACTAAGTTACAACTCTACTGTGAAGTATTTCACTTCCCTCAGGGGACCTTGCCATGGCAGCTACATTAAGTTACATATAATACTGGTACTGATGCTTACGACAGTATAATCAAGTTCATCTATGGCACATCATATATTCATCCAAGTGTGTGTTTGTGGATTCTGTTCCAGGTCTCTTATGTTTGTGCTGAACTTTTAGGATCTTCTCCTCTGAGACCACCAATGTGTGACCACCTCTAATCCCACTGCCTGCATTCCTTCTGGATTAGGATTAAAACACGGCTGCAGGGATTTCTGTGGCCAGGTGAACCAGTCAGTCTTCTGTGAAACTCCTGTTTTTCTGCCCATGCTCTGCTTCCTCATGTAATCAGGCCCTGGTGTGATTTTAGAGGAAGATGTTACTCACTTCACTGAGTTCAGCACTTTCCTGATGGGCCCAAACACGCCCTCTACAGACCTGAACACCCATATCCTGATTTCCCATCACTCTCTCCTCGCGTTCTCCGTTCTCCTTCTCTGTGCTGCTCTGACCTCCTCCACTGGACTGTGAACACTAGCCTGTAAACCCTTGCTTTTCTGTCATGTCATGACTCTGCCAAGTTGAGACTTTACTAGTGATTCATGAGTTGCAGGTCCCTTTCTTTCATTGGCTGAAAATAACTTCAAAAGGAATTGGGTTACAGCACTAGAAACATTTGTTACATTGTGGGAGGCAACCCATCTGTCTAGAAAGACTATTACAATGATTTTATGAGTAGTTCTTGATAGCAGTAAAGCTCAAGGAGGTGATGGAGTGCAGACAGAAATTCTACACTGGAAAGTAAAGTTTTATCAAAGACCCATGTCAATAGAATATATTTAACATTTTAATATGTTGGAAAAAGTACAAGAAATCAATCTGATTATAGAATTGACTTATCTTTATTGTCTGCCAGGCTGTGAGGTGTAGCGCTCTCAGCAAAGTGATGGAATATCCATCCTGCTACATGTAAATCTCATTGAATTTCAATCATATTTGAGTATGCATTATTTATGGCAAAAATAATGTGATTAGGTTTTTGCAATGTAGAGGGTTTTTTTGTAATGGTTTTATGAGAGGTGTGAACACTGAGAGGCTATGTTGCACACAACCTGTAATTCCATTCCATTATTGATTGATTTGGGTCTTCTGTTCCCCCCCCCTTATTTTGTCAGTGCAAATATTTGCTGCCTGATTAGTTGGCCTGAGGATATTTCTCAGGTATAGTCTTCTTACTGTGCCCTGTCTGTCAACATGGCTGGGCTGTGTCCACTGCAGGCTTTTAGGCCTAATCTCTTGGTGTTCACAATGGAGCTGAAAGGTACTGAAACACGAGTAGAGATACAGGATGGAAGCTAGAGGGAGAGAAAGATATGGCTAAATGAATGTCACATTATTCTCTTGCCAAAGTGTATGTGTGTTTGTTGGAACGTGGCAGGTGGGTGTGCCCACAGTGAAGCCCTGGCTGTATCTCTTATTGCCTGGGTGAATCTCTATGATCCAGAGAGGCAGACCAGATATACCCCCATGGTAAATCTAAGGCTTATCAGGCCGACTAGGAATATAGGTGTGTGGAAGCCAAAGGAGAACATCAGCAGATTTCATCTAGCAGGATTAGTGATATTTGGAAAAGAGAGGCAGCTAAAAAGAATCCAATTCTGTGGGTAAAACCAACAACAATGACAGCTGTGTCGATAAGGATTGTGTGAAAGGCATACAGAGTTTGGTGCATGCAGTTACAGCTGGTGCTGGGAACACATTTCCTTTACGAAGCTGTTGTATCATTTGTCTTCTCTCTGTGGGGAAGGAACTTGGCATTGAACATTGTATTGCCTAAAGTTAAGTCTAATGAAGTCTAAGTCTACCTGAAACTGCACTCACAATCGGCATCAAACTGCACTAACAATCGGCATCAAACTGCACTCACAATCGGCATCAAACTGCACTCACAATCGGCATCAAACTGTACTCACAATCGGCATCAAACTGCACTCACAATCGGCATCAAACTGTACTCACAATCGGCATCAAACTGTACTCACAATCGACATCAAACTGCACTCACAATCAGCATCAAACTGCACTCACAATCGGCATCAAACTGCACGCACAATCGGCATCAAACTGCACTCACAATCGGCATCAAACTGTACTCACAATCGGCATCAAACTACACACAATCGGCATCAAACTGTACTCACAATCGGCATCAAACTGCACTCACAATCGGCATCAAACTGCACTCACAATCGGCATCAAACTGTACTCACAATCGGCATCAAACTACACACAATCGGCATCAAACTGTACTCACAATCGGCATCAAACTGTACTCACAATCGACATCTTTCCTAAAAAGAAAAAAAACACACCTCTCACTGCTGCTGGGGAAACAATAGGAGAAGTGATTATTGGTCCTCAACCGACTGTCCAGATGTTGGAATGGCTTGAGGCTGCTGACGATTGATTTCTCTTCTTTCGTTTTTTTAATCGCATGGCTGTACTGCTGTGATAGGGACGCGATGATGATGTGTGCTCTGAGGTGGTCTGTCTGATTGAAAACCTCCCGTCTCCTGTCCTCCACGGCTCATCCCCATAGTGCCCTGAGGCTGTGGGCCTGACACGAGAGAGACCCTGTCTCCTTTCACCACCCTGACCCTCTCCTGCAGGGAGTCCAGTATTGGGGGTTGGTGGCAAGTCTCATTACTTCTCTATGACATGGTCATCATTGCACCCTGTGGATGCCATGTCTGTCTTCATGTCAACCTCTGTGGCGAGTCAATTAGTCAAATCTGGTGTGAGGATAGTAGGATCTGGGTGAATGGTCTGGTCTGACACATCTGAACTGCAGGTGGCAGCCATGTTGTTATGCGTTGTCATGAATACATTTGCTCTACCATAAGCTAAATTAAATAAAACAATTTGGGAAAGCAATTTTCAACCAATGTAGCTAGATGGATACAGTGGCCTCTTTGGAGAGGGTGGATCTCCAAAGAGGGGTATGATGAAACCCCCCACTTGCCAGTTGTTAGTCTTTCATCATTATGTTGTTAAACCCAGCCAGCTCTCTTCATCACGTCTTGAGATCATTGCGCTTTACTTTGAAATCAAAGCTTTAAACTTCACTGTAGTGAATTCCGTTTGGATGTCTCTTAAAAGTGATGCAGAATACAATATATATTTTAATCAGAGCGCTCTGCAGAAGAATAAGGACCGATAGTGATTGAAGAAAAGAACTGCATGAAAACGTGGGTGAAAAGAGGAAAGAGGATGATGGAGGTGTGAGGTACGAGGGGGAAGGAAATGGAGATGATCAGCGGCTTGGATGAAGTCCTCTCTTTGCTAGATCTCTAGGAGAGATTCAGTCCACTGAAACTCAGCCAGCAGCACTTCATGAAGAGTAATGCCCTGTTTTTAAAAACCTTAAAGTGGAACTGACCGCGTTTGAAATATTTTGCAGATATTAAACAAACAGACATTCATAATATCATTAAAAAATATCAAATTCCCAGTTTATGCTACAAAACCAACTTTATAAAAGTTTTTTAAAATAGGCTCTATTACACTATGGTATTGTTGGTAGATTTGGTAGTTCCCAAATGTAAGAGTACTCCTGTGGTGTTTACATATTTGTAGAAATCCAATCAGGTTTATTTTGTGGCTTTTGGCGAATGCGTTCTAGTGATCTAGAGGCGCACTGTTGCAACGGTCTGTAATCACAAGGTCCAGTTCAAAGTGAGTGATGGCAGGGCCTACTGCCTGTAAACACAAGGTCCAGTTCAAAGTGAGTGATGGCAGGGCCTACTGCCTGTAAACACAAGGTCCAGTTTAAAGTGAGTGATGGCAGGGCCTACTGCCTGTAATCACAAGGTCCAGTTTAAAGTGAGTGATGGCAGGGCCTACTGCCTGTAAACACACAGTCCAGTTCAAAGTGAGTGATGGCAGGGCCTACTGCCTGTAAACACAAGGTCCAGTTTAAAGTGAGTGATGGCAGGGCCTACTGCCTGTAATCACAAGGTCCAGTTCAAAGTGAGTGATGGCAGGGCCTACTGCCTGTAAACACACAGTCCAGTTCAAAGTGAGTGATGGCAGGGCCTACTGCCTGTAATCACAAGGTCCAGTTTAAAGTGAGTGATGGCAGGGCCTACTGCCTGTAAACACACAGTCCAGTTCAAAGTGAGTGATGGCAGGCCCTACTGCCAGTAATCACAAGGTCCAGTTCAAAGTGAGTGATGGCAGGGCCTACTGCCTGTAAACACACAGTCCAGTTCAAAGTGAGTGTTGGCAGGGCCTACTGCCTGTAAACACACGGTCCAGTTCAAAGTGAGTTATGGCAGGGCCTACTGCCTGTAATCACAAGGTCTAGTTCAAAGTGAGTGATGGCAGGGCCTACTGCCTGTAAACACAAGGTCCAGTTCAAAGTGAGTGATGGCAGGGCCTACTGCCTGTAAACACAAGGTCCAGTTCAAAGTGAGTGATGGCAGGGCCTACTGCCTGTAAACACAAGATCCAGTTCAAAGTAAGTGATGGCAGGACCTACTGCCTGTAATCACAAGGTCCAGTTTAAAGTGAGTGATGGCAGGGCCTACTGCCTGTAAACACATGGTCCAGTTCAAAGTGAGTGATGGCAGGGCCTACTGCCTGTAAACACATGGTCCAGTTCAAAGTGAGTGATGGCAGGGCCTACTGCCTGTAAACACAAGGTCCAGTTCAAAGTGAGTGATGGCAGCCTGTGTGGCAAATGGCTTTCATAAAGGCCTACTGTAGCTCTGATTGGCTATGGTGCACCGGTCTGCCTCGACTCTGGTCCTGGATGAGACAGATGTTTTTCTTAGGTCTATTAATTGTCCAAACATACGGCCGCTTTCCCACTCAATATTACTATAGAATTTCCACAAATGCCTTACTTTACATGTCACGTATACTCCCTCTCCGGCCTCTGGGTCATCAGGCTCCTGATTATCCCGCACACCTGTTACCATCGTCTCACGCACCTGTTACCATCGTCTCGTGCACCTGCGCCTCATGACACTCACCTGGACTCCATCACCTCCTTGATTATCTTCCATATATCTGTCACTCCCCTTGGTTCTTTCCTCAGGCGTTATTGACTCTGTTTTCATGTTCATTGTTTATTTTATTTATTAAAACACTCACTCCCTGAACTTGCTTCCCGACTCAGCGCACTTGTTTACAGAATAACGCCTCACCTAAGGGAAGCATCAGGGAGTGTTTTTATTTTTTGTGTCAGAGTAATGACGTCGGGTCCGGGAACTCCTACAGGCTCTCATGCCTCCGCCGGATCGCCAGGCTCCCCTGCTTCCACCGGCTCGTCAGGTTCTCATGCCTCAGCCGGATCAGCAGGCTCCCCTGCCTTAACTCATCTGTCAGGTTCTCATGCCTCAGCCGGATCACCAGGCTCCTCTGCCTTAACTCATCTGTCAGGTTCTCATGCCTCAGCCGGATCAGCAGGCTCCCCTGCCTTAACTCATCAGTCAGGTTCCCGCGACCCAGCTGACTCGACAGGTTTCTGTGCTTCAGCTGGCATGACAGGTTCTCGCACATCAGCAGGGGTGACCGCTTCGCTCCTGATCCCTGGGTTCATCCCCTTTGACGATGTCCTGCGGCTAGAGCCGTGCGTCGGGGAGGGGGTGCTGTCACGTATACTCCCTCTCCGGCCTCTGGGTCATCAGGCTGCTTATTATCCCGCACACCTGTCACCATCGTCTCGAGCACCTGCGCCTCATGACACTCACCTGGACTCCATCACCTCCTTGATTGTCTTCCCTATATCTGTCACTCCCCTTGGTTCTTTCCTCAGGTGTTATTGACTCTGTTTTCATGTCGGTGTGTTGTTTGTGGTTTGTGTTCATTGTTTATTTTATTTATTAAAACACTCACTCCCTGAACTTGCTTCCCGACTCTCAGCTCACATCGTTACATTACATCATTCCCAAACATTCTAAACATTTTTGAAAACGTGAAAATTACCATATGTAAGTGCTCGCTTGTCAGATTTTTTCATTTTTTAAATGTCACATTCTTCCTGGGGGTCTATATGAGGGGTGGAAGGTAGCCTAGTGGTTAAAGCGTTGGGCCAGTAAACGAAAGGTTGCAAGATGAAAACCCCGGGCTGACAAGGTAAACATCTGTCTTTCTGCCCCTCAACAAGGCAGTTCGGCTGTTCTTGTAAATAAGAATTTGTTCTTAACTGACTTGCTTAGTTAAATATGAAAATATTTTAATAAGAATTCATGTTGCTAAAATGCTGTCAATTCCACTTTAAGTTTGTCTTCTTAAAACATAACACTGTGTGTGTCAGCCTCTCTCAGTTACACATCTCGTTGTTTAGCAGTAGCCAGCTCTCTCTATGCTTCTCCCTCAGTGACTGTTTGGTTCATTGTCAACCACAGGCACACACAGTCATGCTACTTCTAGTAATCTCTTCATTCCACAGACATCAATCTTATGTAACATTTCAGAGCTCATTGCTGATGATCTCAATCACTGCTTCAGGGTGCTGCTAATATACTGTATGGGATCTTATTGAAGCTTTTTTCACAGTTTAATAATTTTGTCATTACAGTCATTTGTTTCAGGGTAAAGTGGTTAGTAAGTACATTTAAAGTGTATCTGTCTGCAGCATGTGCTCCGGTTTCAAGCTCTCATACTGTCCACTCTCCACCCCTGCCTGTCTTCATACCACACAGTATCATTTCAGACTGACCAAACCTCCTTCATCAACACCTGCTTTCTAAACACATCCAGCATTTGGATAAATATCCTTGCTCTATTGTTTTGTGTTGCGACATCGGTAGGATGCTGCATAATTTAGCAGGTTTTAATGTCACAAAACAGCTTGGGTCCCTAAGGAGGGTGCCGGGCTCTAATTGGGGTGTTTTTCATCCCTGCCCGGCGCTTTTAAAGACAGGCTTTTAAGTCGGGACAGTACTTCCTGCGGTCTGGAGCTGGGTGAAGCGAGGGGCTGAGGCTGCGCTGTGGAAGAGAGAACCATATCTTTCCCTGGAGAGGACTGTCCTACCCTTCATCCTCTCCTACCTCAGCACCCTCCTCCTCCTCATCATCTTGTCTCTCCTCATCCCTATCTCTTGAAAAGCTGCTGGCTGACCACTAGCTCACCTCTGCTGTACTCTATTTATCAGTGTGCAGAGGGAGAGACTCTCTCATAATAACACACCTACTCAACTTATCAGTGTGCATAGGGACAGACTCTCTCATAATAACACACCTACTCAACTTATCAGTGTGCAGAGGGAGAGACTCTCTCATAATAACACAGCTACTCAACTTATCAGTGTGCAGAGGGACAGACTCTCTCATAATAACACACCTACTCAACTTATCAGCGTGCAGAGGGACAGACTCTCTCATGATAACACACCTACTCAACTTATCAGCGTGCAGAGGGAGAGACATCAGTGAGACTCTCATGATAACACATCTACTCAACTTATCAGCGTGCAGAGGGAGAGACTCTCTCATGATAACACACCTACTCAACTTATCAGTGTGCAGAGGGACAGACTCTCTCATAATAACACACCTACTCAACTTATCAGCGTGCAGAGGGACAGACTCTCTCATAATAACACACCTACTCAACTTATCAGTGTGCAGAGGGACAGACTCTCTCATAATAACACGACATAGCATGCGGGATGAGACACTCTCTCAATCTTCACCCTTGACACAAGCTCCCACATACCTGGGGAATATCACAGGCAAAGCAGCCTGATAAAGCAAGCATGGGGATGTGAATAGATAAGTAATCCATCAATAACAACCAAGGAGACACACTCACACCAAGGTTGCGTATGTGTCCTCCATGTTGACTAGGATTCACTATTTCCGGGATGGACACTTCTGTATTTGCATGGTTCTTTGTGTTTGGTGGGTAAATATTTGTCTCACCAAATCTCCTCCAACACAGAGGAGGAGATCGTGCCTGGTCAGCAGTGGCTGCTTGTCTGATGTCAATACCCAGCTCCAAACTGGATTGGGAAGAGTACACAATGTTGTGTAGACAGAATGTTTGTCCATTCTTCTCAGATGCAGGGGATGCACTGTAATAATTTGGACCAATTCTAATAACTAGACCTGATGCAGACTAGAAGTCAAAATGTGTGCGTATGTGCCTGCCTGTTTGCATGCGTGTGTGCATGTGTGTCTGTTTGTCTGCCTGTCTGTCTGTAATTGTATTTATTATGGATCCTGATTATCTGCTGCCAAGGCAGTTAATACCATTTAAAAAAAATTACAATACATTCAGATTTCACAACACACTATGTGCCCTCAGGCCCCTACTCCACCATTAAAACTTCCACCATTAAATCCCATTAACGGGATCGATATGACAGCCAGTGAAAGTGTAGGGTGCCAAATTCAAAACAACAGAAATCACAGAATTAAAATTCCTCAAACATACATGTATTTTATACCGTTTTAAAGGTAATCTTGTTGTTAATCCCACCGCAGTGTCCGATTTCAAATAGGCTTTATAGCGAAAGCACCACAAACAATTATGTTAGGTCACCACCAACTCACAGAAAAACACAAAAAGCACAAATAGAGATAAAACGAATCACTAACCTTTGATGATCTTCATCAGATGACACTCATAGGACTTCATGTTACACAATACGTGTATGTTTTGTTTGATAAAGTTCATATTTATATAAAAAAATCTCAGTATACATTGGCACGTTACGTTCACTAGTTCCAAAAATATCTGGTGATATTGCAGAGAGCCACATCATTTTACAGAAATACTCATTATAAATGTAGATGAAAATACAATTGTTAGACATGGAAATATAGATATACCTCTCCTTAATGCAACGCTGTGTCAGATTTCAAAAAAACTTTACGGAAAAAGCTAACCATGCAATAATCTGAGAACGGCGTTCAGAAAAAAAACAAAATTGGAGTCAACAGAAATCAGAAATAACATTATAAATATTCCCTTACCTTTGACGATCTTCATCAGAATGCATTCCCAGGAATCCTAGTTCCACAATTTCTTTTAGATTTTTTCGATAATGTCCATAATTTATGTCCAAGTAGCTACTTTTGTTAGGGCGTTTAGCACACAAATCCAAAAGCTTGTGTAGGGTCCAGCCGAACGTTGGACGAAAACTTCAAAAAGTAATATTACAGGTCGTAGAAACATTTCAAACTAAAGTATAGAATCAATCTTTAGAATGTTTTTTATCACAAATCTTCAATAACATTCCAACCGGAGAATTCCATTGTCTGTAGAAAAGCCATGGAACGCAGGTCGCTATCATGTGAAATGCGCGTGACCAGGACCTGGCTCTCTGCCAGACCACTGACTCAAAGAGCTCCCATCTGGCCCCACATCACAGTAGAAGCCTCATTCAAGTTTCTAAATACGGTTGACATCTAGTGAAAGCCTTAGGAAGTGCAACATAACCAATATCCCGCTGTGTATTCAGTAGGGGCTGGGTTGAAAATTGACCAACCTCAGATTTCCCACTTCCCGTTTGGATTTCTTCTCAGGTTTTTGCATGCCATATGAGTTCTGTTATACTCACAGAAATCATTCAAACAGTTTTAGAAACTTCAGAGTGTTTTCTATCCAATAATAATAATAATATGCATATATTAGCAACTGGGACTGAGGAGCAGGCTGTTTACTCTGGGCACCTCTGGGCACCTTTCATCCAAGCTACTCAATACTGCCCCTGAAGCCAGTAGAAGTTAAAACATATCTACAGTACGAAATCCATGTCTACGTGTGTGTATAGTGCGTATGCTATCGTGTGTGTGCGTCTGTGTCTGTGCCTATGTTTGTGTTGCTTCACAGTTCCCCCTGTTCCATAAGGTGTTTTTTATCTGTTTTTTAAGTCTAATTTTACTGCTTGCATCAGTTGCTTGATGTAGAGTTCCATGTAGTCATGGCTCTATCTAGTACTGTGTGCCTCCCATAGTCTTTTCTGGACTTAGGGACTGTGAAGAGACCTCTTGTGGCATGTCTTGTGGGGTATGCATGGGTGTCCGAGCTGTGCGCCAATAGTTCAAACAGACAGCTCGGTGCATTCAACATGTCAATACCTCGCATGTCATTAGTAAAGATTAAAAAAAGTAATGGGCCTAAACAGCTGCCCTGGGTAATTCCTGATACTACCTGGATTATGTTGAAGAGGATTCCATTAAAGATAACCATCTGTGTTCATTTTTACAGGTAACTCTTTATCCACAATATAGCAGGTGGTGTAAAGCCATAACACATACATTTTTCCAGCAGCAGACTTTGATCAATAATTTCAAAAGCTGCGCTGAAGTGTAACAAAACAGCCCACACAATATTTTTATCATCGGTTTCTCTCAGCCAATCATCTGTCATTTGTGTAAGTGCTGTGCTTGTTCTTCCCTATAAGCATACTGAGTCTGTTGTCAGTTTGTTTACTGTTAAATAGCATTGTATCTGGTCAAACACAATTTTTTCCAAAAGTTTACTAAGGGTTGGTAACAGGCTGATTGGTCTGCTATTTGAGCCAGTAAAGGGGCTTTACTATTTATAGGTAGCGGGTTGACTTTTGCTTCCCTCCAGGCCTGAAGGCACATGCTCTCTAGTAGGCTTAAATTGAAAATATGGCAAATAGG